>NC_142143.1:21369848-21521363 GCF_024610735.1 Ursus americanus | reverse complement strand
GGGCAGAAATCAATGACCTGATATTCAGAGGCCTATATTAATTATTCATTGTATTTTTCTTTTCTCCTAATACATCTCTATAACTTCTAAGTAGAGTCATAAGGGCTCTTGTTTCTCAATACGCTCTTAGATCATACGCTCTTAAATGAATGGATAGTTTCCAATATCTTTGATGTGTGTGGTACATTCTCAGATTAGGAAGTCTGGGATGAAGTCAGCCACAAGTATGCAATGACCTAGAAGGTATTATTTCTGTGTCTCTTTAGCTTGAGTTTTCTGGAGGATAATAATACATAAGCAATTCATAATGACAACCCATTACACTTTAGAAAAGATTATACTGAAGGGTAAATCATGTCTTCCACAAACACTACCCCTGTTTGATGCAGTATCTCCTGTATTCATGGAATGACCCCCACTTAGATGGTCTCATAGTCTGAGGACAGACTTGACCTGGAGGTCCATTTTTTTTTTTATAACCCTGTGTATAGTTGGAAGTTTCCTTAGTCTTCCTTAGACCTCCTAGACTTCCTAGACTACCTTAGACTTTCCTTAGACTTCCTAATCTCTGCATGAGGCAAGGTTTTTCTTCTCTCCCATCTCTCTTCTTGGTACTCTGAATCATCCCTCCAAACACAAGGAATGCTTATGCTACTTTTGTTTGTTCAGAGCCCACACCTTTCTCAGCTCACCTACATTATGTTGACCCAGCAAATCTTATTGAAAAATTTTTTTCCCTTTGGACTCAGATTGACCTGGGTTTGAAGCTTAAGTGCGTTGGACCAGATATTTGGTTTCTCTCTAAGTTTTGTAATTGGTAAATCTGGAATAGTAATACATACTTCATAACATTTGTGGGAGAGGTAAATATAATGTATGTAAAAAACATATATAACAAGTTTTTGTTAAACAGTACTTATTTTATTAAATTGGTCATATTGGGCTCTCCTACCAAATAGTTATCAAACATAAGGATGGCAAACAAATGGATATTTCCTGGAAATGTGATTTATTTAGGGGCCAGCAGAGCTGCAATGTAAAATGGAAAGAGTGTAAGGCTAGAGGGGCAGGAAGTTCTTGGTTCTGGTCTTGCTGCTTCTCATATTAGCTAGCAGCATGACCTTGTATACAATTACCCATGCGTGCAAAACTGTAAGCTATCAGGGAGACTGCATTTATCATTGATGAAAGAACAACATCAGATTCTTTGAACATTTTAAATCTCATATAAACCTCAAATAGATTGAGCTTAATTCAATTAATCAAATATTTATTTTGTGACCATTATGGACTGTGCTTGGCAACAGGATGGATAATAAAGGATACTCCTGTACATGCATTTATTAAGGACTGCTATGGGCTGAACTGTGTTCCTCCTAAATTCATATGTTGAAGTCCTAACCCTCAGTACCTCAGAATGTGACTTTATTTGGAGACAAAGTCTTTACAGAGGTAATCAAGTTAAAAATGAGGTCATTGGGGGGGGCTAATCCAATATGACTGGTGTCCTTATAAGAAGAGGAAATTTGGACACAGACACACACACAGAGAAGATGATGTGAAAATACAGAGCTACTGGCAAGTGAGGGCCTAGAACAGATCCTCCCCTCACGTCCCTCAGAGGAACCAGTCTTGCCAACACCTTGATCTTGGACTTCTGGCCTCCAGAGCTGAGACAATAAATTTCTGTTGCTTAAACCACACAGTTTGTGGCACTTTGCTATGGCAGTCCTAGCAAGCTATACAAGGACCTATTATGTGCCAGGAAAATAGTACTGAACAAAACACTGTTCTTTTTCTCAGGGGAAGGAGTAAGGTAAAGAAGCAGATAATTCAGCCTTGTATGATAAGACTGCTCCATTACAGGTGTATATAGGGTGCCATGGGAGGCCAGCGAAGGATAGTTGAGTAATACCACAACAGAATTTGTAAAAGCCTCCCCAGAAGAAACCCTATGCTGGGCTTTTGAAGTCAGAGTTACCCAGGCTAAGGATGAGTGCAGGAAGGGAATGTTCTGCGCAGAGAATAGTGTGTATAAGATGCAGTGTGTGCAAAGACATGGATTTGTGATTAAGTATGGCATGGTTGTAGAACTACAATAATTCAACATGGTTAGAGCTTAAGAGGGGTGAAGGATGAAGCTGGAGAGGTGGGCAGGGTCCAGACCAGCAGAAGAAGGCTCCACAGAAGAGGTGGGGGGGGGGGGCAAGACCTTGAGGAATGGGTCTTTCTTGAATAGACAGTTTGGAGGAGACAAGTTATGTTAGGTAGGAGGGGAATTATGAAAAAAGGAAAGGTATATATTTGGCAGTGAGTGTTCCAGTGTGATTAGAGCAGAGGCCCTCTTGAGAAGTAGTAGGGACGAGGTAGAAAATTAAGAAGTAGGATAAAGAAGTTCCTCAAAGGACCAGAAGTATGACAAACTGGGAGTGCTTCAAGGGCAGGGCTGGTGTCCTCGTCAATGTCTGCAATTTAACAGGGGCTCTCCAAACATTTGCTGAATGAGTGATGGGAGGAATGAGGAAATAATGTGGTCGTAGTGAATTGAGCAGGGACCTTTAGATCAAAGAGGTTTGGTTTTGAAATCCAGGTGATGAAGAGCAATTTTTTTTGAAACTTGTTGAGTTTCATTTATGAATATATAATAATAATTCTCTTTATAAATATGGGAAAAGTAATACTTATTGACAGTGATATGGTAAGAATTACATGGAATAATTTATATGAAACCGAACTGAACTTTAAATCCATCCAATCAGTCTTTATCAGAGGCTACTATGTGCCAGGCACTGCACTAAGCTTTAGAAATACAGAGATAAATAAGACCTGATCTCTGCCTCTAAAGGAACTCACTTTCCAGGATTGGAAGCAGACACCTGAGCATATAATTGCAATGCAATATAACAGAGATTAGCACAGGGCTAAGGGCGGGGTGCCAGGGGTGCACAGAGAGAGAGAGTGATTATGCCAGCCAGATGACAGGGTGGTATAAGGAATTACTTCCTGGAGGAAGTGATGCTCAAGCTGAATCATGAACAATGCAGCACAATTAGGTGAAGAAGGAAGAGAAAGGAGTTCCAAAGAAAGTGAACAATCGGCTCCCTTTGCAGCTGTGTTTTTCTACTTCCTATGCCTGTGCAGTGCTCTTGCCGAAAATACACTCCCGTCTGATGGATTCAAGCGAAAACACCCTCTCCAGCTCTTATAAGACTCCTGAAGGCTGGCTCTTGCTCGGAATATCTTCAGCTATTGACCAAGTTCTCTTTAAACCAAACAGGCCTTCAGGAACCTTGCTGTAGCCACCTGCCAGATTCCTTCACTCCCTTTCTCTTTCCTTCTTTCTTTTCTTCCTTTCCTTCATCCTTATTTGCTTTATTCTTTCTTTCTTTCATCAAACATTTACTGTGTTTCCATGTGTAAGTGATGAGTTGTCCCTGGAGATACAGAGGGTCAAAACATATTTCCAATTCTCAAGGAGTTAAAAAGAATCAAGTGTGTGAGCAGCAACTATGGCTCTTTGACCAAATCTGCCTGCTTTTGTAAATAAAGTTTTATTGGAAGACAGCCACATCCACTATTTACATATTGTCTATGGCTGCTTTTATACTACAACAGCACGTTGAATAGTTGCAACAGAGACCACTTTCAAAGCCTAAAAATATTTACTATCTGGCCCTTGAGAGAACAAGTTTGCTGACCCCTGTTCTACTACTTGCATGTGGGCGAAGTGGTGGGGGTGGGTAGACAAGTAAATAGGTGATATGACACAGCGAAATAAGTAGTTAAGAAAGGGAACTCCAGAAGAAGGTTCTTGACCCATACTTGGAGGGCCAGGGAAGAAGTGACAGCTAAAATAAGTGACAACTAGGCTAAGAACTGAAGGATAAAGAGGAGTTGAGAGGGGAAGGAAGGTCATTCTTGGCAGAGAGCAGCATGTGCAAAAGGCCAGGCAGTGAAAGGTAAAGACACAGTTCTCTAGAACTGTAGAGATAAAATGGTAACAGAGGAGGTTGAAAAATAAATTGGGGCCGGGCAGGTCATAAAGGATCCTGCATATGAAAGCCATAGTAAGGATTTTGGAAACATAATCTCCCATAGGTAATTGAGAATCACTGAATTATTTTAAGCAGAGCAGTGCTAAAGCAAACGTGTGCTTTAGAAAGAGCACTCTAGCTGCAGTAATACTTAACATTTGTTGGGCATTTGTTCTATGCCAAGTCTGAGCTAAATGCTTTGCATGCATAGATGTATATGGAAATGTTTATGAGTAGTTGAGCCGCATTGGAAGCCAGGTAGAAAGAGGGAGAGTAGCACAGCTATGGATCCATGAGAACTAACAATGTCTCTAATGGATGGACAAGTAGAGCACCATGCACATTTAGAGGCAGGAGAAGAATCAGAGAACGGGAATGATTGGAAAGGACAGTGTAATGTCACAGAACCCCAATAAATATCAATAAGGGAGTGAATATCAATGAGTGAGGGGTAAAAATAAGACACTGTAAAGAGGGCAAGAGAAATGAAGTGAGAAGAAAGGGGGCTGGGATTTGGCAAGAAGCAGGTCAGAGCTGATTTCAGAGAGAACAATTTTAGCAGAAGAGCTGGGAAGCAGACAGGATTATAGGGGTTAAGGAGGTGACTAGAAGTGAGAAATGGGAGGTCATTGCTTGTGAACACTTGTTTGAGAGATCTGTCTTTTTAAAGAAGCAAAAAATTTGATCGTGGCTGGATTTCTTAAAATTAGTCCATAATTCAGCAGTTTGAATAAGTTTTCTATTTCATGAAGTAAATTCCCCTTCCCAAATCGCTGGTCATTTAAAGCAATACTGGAGATGAAATTATGCAAATGTGCTACATGACTAAATTAAAGGCCAATTCATGTGAGCGTGAGTTAGTAATGGGAGTTGTAGTACTGCGTTATTAGAAAATGGGGCAGCTTATTTTAATGCTTAAAAATGTAACTGGAGTAACTTCCAGATGGAAGAAAAGGCCTCCTCGCTATCACCAGATTAGAACTGCAGCTAATGTTTTTTTCTGAAAGCCATTCTTCTAAGATGGTCATCCCTGAACATGCCCTCATTTCTGACTTTCCACTGCACAAGCAATCAGTGTCCTTCCAAAGGCTAATGAGATCTACAAGAACAATTAACAGCTCTGCCAGCACCAATATTGTACCCTGCAACTTTAAAGAGCTCAAAATATTAAATAGCAAGTCCAAAGAACATTTCTCCTAGATCCCTCATTAGATTGATTTTACAGATGAGTAAACCGAATCATAGAGAAGCGAGACAGTGGAAATGAGAAGTCTTACTTGAGTTCTCTCTCACACCACTGCGAGGCTGTTGCCTATTACATTTGTAATTAAGCTGTTGTCCAGATAAAGAATGACTCCCTCTCGGCGTTGACTTTTGGGTGACGACAGATTTTAAATGCCCGTAGTTGAAAAAAAAAATATATATATATATAGTTGTTGTTGTTGTAATTGTTGCAGAAGTGCATGTGTAACGACTAGACTGAGTTTGTAAAATGATAGCTGCATGTTCACTGGAAAGCCGCCCACTTCAGAGCCCAGACTGCTTCAGAATAGGATGGTGTGAGGAGTGTGGCAGGTATTTTTTCTCTTGGACCTTTAAATCTCAGTAACTTTATAAAATTTTCTTAAGCAATGTTTGAAACAAGAAATCATCTCGAGGGTTATTAGGCTTACCCTTTAGGGACAATATATTTTTCTGCTTCACAAGTTTAACTTCTTTCTTGGATCATGACATGCTGCTAAGATGCTTAAAAGGTCATTTTATCAGGTCAACTGCAAATGGTGCTCTTATTACAGAAAAGTTATATACAAGAGGAAAGAAGTAAGTACATTAGCATGTAAAATGCACCACAAAAATGGAAAAGAAAATTTCAACTAAATACTTATATGATCAATCTTCCTTAAATCTTTTGTCCAAATGGATGACTTCCAAGAGCTCTGTGGCTGCACTCTTCAGTGTCACTCTGACCTTCAGGAAGTCCTTTATGAATGCTACCCACCCAAGTGTACAAAAATGCCAAATCACATAGGGCTCCTGGAATCATTTTAGTTTTTACTCTGTAAAGAATGCATTTTGGACATCTTAATAATGGTCAAAGCATCCTAAGCCAACCTAGATGGCAACTGCTAGAAACACAGGAAATGCTAAAAAAAAAAAAAAAAAAAGAGTTGGCATAATTTCATTCTTCCCCCTTTTTGATTAGAGTTTACAAATATAACTGTCAGCTAGTTATCCTGGTGAGGCTATGAGTCAGTCCTCCTCCGAAAATATAAACTTTTTAATTCAGTTTTTGGACCATAAATCTACCATAACACTGTCAGTGTTTTGTTGTTATCAGTATCTTTATCTTACTTTACTCCCTGCTATGATAGATTTTATCGCTTCCATTGCCTACTGTAATTTGTTGCTGAAGAAAACAATTGTTAGTAAGTAACATGCTGAGGGATGGTGATTATATAAAAGGATGAGGGGCAAGAGCCCTGTGATAGAACATATGTGCGTACCTGTGTGTGTGAACACATGAAGGAATGAGTGTCTAATGTCATGCAAATAATCTGATAGGTCTGAGAGCAACACTGTAACCTGCTAGAGGTCAAGGATCATGGATTGTTCACTGTTACATTCTCAGGAATTAACACAGTTCCTAGCATGTATGAAATGTTTGGAGAGTTTGTTGCATAAATGAATGAAGGGTAGTAATGCTCCACGTTCCACTGGCAAAACAAGGCTTCCAATCTAAAAACGAGGCTGGAGATCCAACTACAAAAGTCTACCGTGCATCCAGTTGTTACGGGGTGATGTTTATGTGCACAGAATTACGCTCGGAGTTGTGAGAATAACCAGAGAATTGAATACACAGAATGTGGACTTGAAGAGTTTCTAGTCTAGTGGGAGAGACAAGATATATATGAGCGAAAACTTAACTTCTAATTCTAGAGAGTGAATAATGGCATGCCAAATGTAATTTCTCATACCAAATACAACCACTACATGAGTGCAGAGAAAAGAGAGGCTCCAGAGGACTAGAGTCATTAAGGAAAGCTACATAAACAAGGCAGGAATTGAGTTAGACGTTTGAGGATTAAAAAAAAAAAAAAAGAGGGGAAGGAAAGGAAATCACTGTCCAGGGTGGGAGAGGAGAGTACAAATGACCAGTCATCAAGAGAAGAATAGAGAGTTTGCGACTTAAAATTTAGGAAGCAGTCATCAGACTTGGAAAAAAGAGACGATGATAGAAACATATCTAATAAGGAAATAAAGAAGCACGTATGTTTTGTATACTAAACACTTCATATCTAAACTCCTTGGTTTAAAAAAAAAAAAGTAATGTCGAAACATAGACATATTTTAGGACCCGGCAGCATTCCCAGAGGCTAGTGAGTAGCACATGTCTCACTAGGAGGGAGCTGACCACATATGACTTCAGAGGGCATGAACAGGTAAGTAGGGCTTGGATAAGTCTTCAGACGAAGGATTCTGTGTTGAAGGAGTTTTGATTACAACATAGATCGAACTCTCCCAAAGTCTTAGGTAACGTGATGTAGTTTTGTAGTTAGTCTTTAAATTTTATCAATTTCCATTTATTTTATATATTTAAGGATACAGGAAAGTCAGAACCGTGTGCACAAACATCAGCAAACCAGGACCAGGTACATAAAGAAAAAGTTTGGAATTCTGATGTTCAGATACTGAAAAAAAATTTACACAGCAGTAAAATCAAGGATAAATATTAAGAGCCCAAAGGGGAAGCCATAATTGATAGATATGCAAAAATAAATGGAGGTCCTACTTTTCTATGTCTAGGAACTGATGTAAGAAATCTTTATTAAGGTTAATCACAGCCCTGTGAATAAATCATCCATATATTGTATTTATGTGTGAGAGTATGTAGAACAGAGTTAGTAAAAATTTTTTTAAAGCTTTCAATAAATACTTTGAAAGTCACTTATAGGGATCCTTTAAAACATTCATTAATGGAATATTGATTAAATGAAAAATTAACTATTGAGACTGTTTCCTAAATAAAGTATATCTATGCATGGATGTACAATGAAGTTTCAAGCAACATTAATTATCAGCTTTTGATGTCTCTACTGTCTTGTTCTAAAAAGCTAATAAGACCTGCACTACATCACAGTTAATGGGAGTGTGGTGCTTGTTGCTTAGGCAACAGGATGAATAAATGCAGGTCAGAATGTGCTTCAAGAAAAATAAAAGCTAGAATATGATACTGAGTGGAGACTAAGCAGGTCTAAAAGATTTTTCACCCCATTAATGAAATCTGTTTTTAAAGTGGGCTGATCATATTAGTGTACTTCAACTAAATTCATAATTAAATAAATAAGACTTTGGAAATCAATAAATAATTTTTATAAAGGTAGAAACTAATTTTTATGATACCAGTAGCAAATAAATAATGTATAGCAGCATACAAAGCAATAATTGATGAGACTATTTTATGGTTTGCTCAATTTTCATATTAACTCCACTAAATGATCAAAGTTTTTTTTTTTTAATTAATTCTGTCTCACGAAGAAAGTATTTGATTGACTCATCTGAATTAACTATGTTTTCTCATTTCCTGGAAAATTATATATAAAACTTAGAATTGCAAAAATAAAGACCATAATCTATGGAGAAGCTCAGACCTTGGTTTTTTCACATATACCCAGGATTTTTGCCTCCCAGATACATTTTGGAGTACTTATACATAATTCATTCCTGAATGTTGTTTTACGACCTCGAAATGCTTATTTGAAAACTGTTTGATTAACCTTTCAGTTTTGGGCTTTCAAAAAGGGGTTATATTTGCTCAATTGTGTCCAATATTCAGAGGAAAATTATGCTGAATTAAAATATTTGGAAGTAGCCAAATAATCTAGAGAATCCAAAGACCTACCTAGATTCTCATGGGACCAGAATAAATTTGGACAAAGGTTTGAGGAGTGGGGATGAGAAAGTCTTATCTCAGGCAGAGACAGAGAGAAAGAATAAAGACATCAAAATGTGCACTAAATATAAATAACCACGAAAAGACTTTCATTCTGTTTGATAGTTCCCTGAATTCTTAGTGTTCTCTGCTTAGTGTCCTAAGTCTGTCCTAAATCTGCTCTGTGTCCTAAGGCTGTCATAGCAACTGAAGAAATTTCACTTTTTTCCTATTTCAATACCCACGATATCTTGTCTGTCTAATCTGTGACAGTTCTCTTCAACATGAGAAAAATAACAATAGCTGCATATCCCTTTTTACAAAGGGATATGTAAAAAGCAGGTCCATAGAGAGTTCTATGTATATAGTTACTTAGGACTCTTATGTCTTCCTACATTTATATAGCTTTTTACAAAAGCTCATGGAGCATACACTTTTTAGGAAAAGAGGCAGAAGTTTAACAATTTGACTAATTTTTAAATCTGTAATAGTCAAGTCAAGCTTGGAGAAAAATAATCTCAAGTGGAAATAAAAAAACCTAACTAACCCTCATATCTAGTTATCAATTCTGGCATTAATAAGCTTCAGGTGTCTGCCCCAGCATTTTATTTAGAAATAGCTATTAATTATTTCTGCAAGCCATGTGTGTGCTACATGACCAGATTATGCAGCTCTGTCTAAATTTAGGGATCAGTAATACGTGTGATGAGAACTTAAAAGCAAGGAAAGGTAATAAGGACTGTGACGTAGCTTAACAAGGGAAACTGATGAGCACTGGGGGAGGTATATGAATGATTAGAAAGCTGTATTATGGGTCTGCACATCTCCCCACCCTCCTTCCTCACCTATATTCATCACAGTGAGAAGTTTGCACACCAGCTTTAGACTGCATGCAGACCAGTATTCAGAAGTACATGAATATACTTAGCCCACCAGCCTCTCTTTCTAAATACTGACAGGTAGTTGATGGAAGTGTTTGCTTTTTTATCTAAAGTAATAAATAACACTTCAGTGCTCTTCAATCAGCATGTGTAAGTAAGTGAATGCTCTCCATAATTGACCATCTGAAGCGGTTTGCTAACAAACTAAAGGTCGTCCACATAATTTAAACTGCTTATCGAACAATTATCAGGAAAAAAAAATAATCTTCACCCCGTAAACATAACAAATAGTCTAATTAATCACTAAATGCTGATGCTCGAATGAAAGAACATGTTTTAGGAATCTAGAATTAACTGAAGAGTGCTATAATCTAACTGGGTATTCTGAGATGACAAATTTATAAAAATCACACAAAGAATGACAGGGAGAATATAAATGTTAATCCTCTTTCACTGCCTATAAATAGTACTCTCACCGGTTCATTCACATAATACATATGTATATGGATGCCTATAGATCTCATTTTTCAGCAAGTGTCTATATGTACACAGTAAGTTCCGTCCTAAGGGCATCCGATTTTCTGATGCAGTTACATATATAAATTGACCGGTTTTAGTGCAAATCAGGCTGCCTCTGAGCCGTGTAAGACACATAAGAAGCAAAGACAGACAAAAGGCAGCTCCGTGGACACAGAGAGCGTCTTACCATAAACTGTACATTGTCAAATCCATTAGCCATCAGGTGGTTCTCGTACTGAGGTAGCCCAATGCTTTCCAACCATTGTCCCACTGTTTGGACGGGGCATCTGGGTCCTGTAAGAGGATGAAGAGGGAAGCGTTTAAGCAGGGAGTAGCCGTCCACTGGGTAATAGCGGTAGTCCTGGGCTGAGAGGTGGCATTGCCACATCATGCTCCTGGGAAAGTTGCTATCAAAGGAGCCCGCCAGCTTGACAGATTAATGTTCTCAGCGAGAGAGCAAAGTCAGAAGTAAAACATAGTTTGCCAGGCAGGCTGTGGAGTATGACTTGATCCTAGCTCCACATTTCTTACATATTAATCTTTACTACCGACCAGTACGTCATACAGCCCCCAAAACCAAGCAGCAGAAGAAGGCATATCAAGCTGTCAGCTTAGGCTGGTCTGCGTTCTATGTGATTGTTGGAGTACTCCACAATGAGCAAGGCACGGCCAGCAGCCAGAATTCTTTTTATCAAGTACTCCTACACTCATCAGTATGCAGCTCCATGCTCCTTGCTCCCCCTCGCTCGCTCCCCTTCATTACCCAGCCCAGGCTACACCTCGCATTTTCAATAATAGCCATCAGATAAGGCAGATTTTTTTTTGTCTGCAAGCTGTAAGCCTGCTGCTGCTGCTTCCTCCTACACACCCATCCAAGCGTCAATCCTGAATGATGAGAGCAGTCAAAACAAATGCAGAAAATAGCAAGATTCAAAAGCAAACCAAAGTGCTTAAATCTGAATTGAATCTTCATCCTGGTTATACGTTACAGGGCTATTTGTTGTGGAATTTTACGTTTCAAAAGACACCAGGAAATGCAAAGCTTTAACTATAGCTTATAGCGGAGCTCACTACAGGTTTCCTTTTTCCTCTCTTTTTCTTCTCTTTCCTTTCTTCTTTTCTAACTGCAGCACAGATAAAATGTTTCTGATCTAAAGCTTTGCAGGGCTTGGAGAATAATTATTCTCTTTCTTTAACATGCTGTATCAAAATGAACCTCTCTGAAATAATTTTTTCCCTTCTGAATTACTGCAAAATACAGAAACTGCATCGCGATCTTGAAGTCAAGATAATTCATTTCTCATTTGCAGGGCTTCTCCCAAACAAAAATATTATTAGGCACAAGAAATCCTTTTCCCCTCTGATATTTATAACCCAGTCTACCAGGGTTAGCATTCTAAATTAGCTATAAAGGTAACATCACTGGGTAGAGATTTTTAATAAAGAAGAAGAGCCCTAACCAAAAATAATTCAAGAATAACAGATGCAAATGTGTGAGTTTTACTGAATGGCAGACAGATTGGGTAATTTATTTAATAATTGAGAGAAACCAGAGATTAATAATAGAACCCATAGAAAAAATAATAGAACCCATAGGACTAAATCATAGGAAAGAATAGACTCTTACTTAAGATTGGGAGAGAACTTTAAGAAGGGTTAGTCTAATCTCTCTCTTAAGGCAGAAATCCCTTGTCACAGGGTGCTCAGAAGATTATTATCCGATTTATGCTTGAATACTGCCTAGAATGGAGCTCTTACTCCTTATCAGGAAGACTCCACTTATTAGATCTTTTACTCCCTACCTGACTCTTACTCACTCGTTCCAGCTCTAACTGAAACAGTGGGAACAGTGCCTTTTCTACATAAAGTGTTTTAAAAATCAAAGATAACTCTCATCCCCCCAGAACAGTGCCAGGCACATAGTAAGTGCTCAATAAATATTTATTAAATAAATGAAACCTTATTTTTCTTCTTTCTCCAAACCTTATCTTTCTCTTTTTAAGAACTTTGTCAGCCTCCCTGGCACACAGACATTGAACTTCAAAACATCTTGGACTCCCTCTTTCACGGACTGACATGCATTCTCAAGTTCTAGTCATTCCTCACCAGGGTGTTTTGCATCCATTCCCTGGATTCTATTTCCTTTTTCATGTTTGTGGAACGGCCATCTACTTTGATTCTGCTATCTTATAAGATGTCTAGGCCCATGTGACCTGATGCAACAATAGTGTCTATATTGGTTTTCCTATCTCTGATATTTTAAAATCTATTTTATACATGGGTGTTGGACTAATCTCTCTAGGATAGTTTTGATAATTATGCCTTGTTTCAAAACTCTTCCATGGTTTTCAGTTGGCTTCAAAATAAACTCCCAGCTCCTTTAATGACATTTTGGGGTCTCCATGATCTGCTACAAATCGTCTACATTTATTTCTTCTTCCCCAGTACTCCAGTCAGGGGGGGTTTCTGGCTGGTCTCTAAAGGCAGCCTGTAACATACTTGGGTTGGTTTTGTTATGTCCCCACATTTCTGCCCCTTCATTGGCTTTGGATCAGATGACATTTCCTTTAATCTTTCATAATCCCTCCCAGCAGGGATAAATGCTTTTTAAAAATCTGTTTTAAATAGCATTTTTAGAACCTCTCTTAGAATAAATATTTTCTAATATTGTAATTATTTGTGTACAAGACTTATTTCTCCAATATAGAACTATGTGTGGTTAATACTGCCTGTAGTAAGGATTCAGTATGCACCTGCTAAACCAAATAATGTAATTTTCATTTCATAATCCAAACTACATGGAATTCTAGTTTCAGGTTTAACATTTCATTAAAAAATTTCTATCCCAAGTCTCTTAATTCTTCATTTAAAAGACAATGGGTAGGTTTTAAAATAGAATTTTCAGGTCTGGATTTTTAACATCCTCATCCTCTTTTTCACCTGGTTATAATTTATTTCTGATTGGTTCTAGATCTTTTAAGAAGCTCAAAAAGTTTGCAGCAGTTTAAGGGGCTCTGGTTTCTCAACATTACTTGTATAAAAAGTTAAAAACAAGGTACTATTTGTCTTTGGCCAGCTCTAAAGCTGGTATGAGGTGGAATTAATTACAGCCTTTCCTAAGGTCACATCCACACTGATCCTTCTGATCATTTTGAACTATCAGCAGGTGTATAGGCTACAAAAAGACTATGCAAATATAGTAATAATGTTTTGGCTTGGTAAGGCATATGCTAAAGTCCTAAAATCCTATCTCATCTCTTAAGATGCATATTAGGGACCAAGTACCCAGAAGAGTGTCACACACACACACAGCCTAGGTATTAAATCATCTTTGTTAAATGAATGAATCAATGGCATTGGAAATAGCTTTCATAGGATTTTCATTTCTTAATAAACAGAGAGAGAGAGGGAGAAGAGTTATTTCAACCTCCAGACTGCTTTATAAAAACATGGCTTGCATACAGGCCAATATCCTGATGAATTTAGATGCACACATCCTCAACAAAATATCAGCAAACTGAATTCAACAATATATTAAAAGCATCATTCACCATAATCAAGTGGGATTTATTCTGGGACACAATGATGGTTCAATATCCATAAATCAATCAACGTGATATACCACACTAACAAAATTAAGGATAAAAACCATATGATCATCTCAATAGATGCAGAAAAAGCATTTGGCAAAATACAACATCTATTCATGATAAAAAAAAAAAAAACCTCTCAACAAAGTGGGGTTAGAGGGAACATATAGCTCAACATAATAAAGTCCATATATAACAAACCCACAGCCAACATCATACTCAGTTGTGGAAAACTGAGAGCTTTTCCCATAAGATCAGGAACAAAACAAGAACATCCACTCTCACCACTTTTATTGAACACAGTACTGGAAGTCCTAGCAGCAATCAGACAAGAAAAAGAAACAAAATGCATCCAAACTGGTAAGGAAGAAGTAAAACTGTCACCATTTGCAGACAACATGATAATATACATAGAAAAACCTTAAAGACTCCACCAAAAAAATTATTAGAAGTAATAAATGAATTCAGTAAAGTTGCAGGATACAAAATTAATATCCAGAAATTGGTAGCATTTCTATACACTAACAACAAAGAATTTCTCTGCTGAAAGAGAAATTAAGAAAGCAATTCCATTTACAATTGCACCCCCCTAAAAAAAATACCTAGGAATAAAGTTAATCAAGGAATTGAAAAATCTATACTCTGAACACTATAAAACACTGATGAAAGGAATGAAGATGACACAAACAAATGGAAAGATATTCCATGCTCATGGATTGGAAGAATTATTATTGTTAAAATGTCCGTACTACCCAAAACAATCTACAGATTTAATGCAACAAAATACCAATAACAGTTTTCACAGAACTATAACAAATAATACAAAAATTCGTATGGAGCCACAAAAGACCTGAATAGCCAAAGCAATCTTGAAGAACAAACCTGGATGTCAAGATATGCTACAAAGTTGCAATAATCAAAACAGCATGGGACTGGCACAAAAATAGACACATGGATCAACAGAACAGAATAGAAAGCTCAGAAATAAACCCACGATTGCATGGTCAATTAATCTACAACAAAGAAGGCAAGAATATACAATGGGGAAAAGATAGTCTCTTCAACAAATAGGAAACTGGACACTACATGCAAAAGAATGAAACTGGATCATTTTATTATACCATACACAAAAATAAACTTAAATTGGATTAAAGACCTACATTTGAGACATGAAACCATAAAACTCCTGGAAGAAAACGTAGTCAGTAATCTCTTTGTCATTTGCCTTAGCGTTTTTCTAGATATGTCTCCTTAGGGAAGTCAAACAAAAACAAAAATAAACTATTTGCAGTATGCCAGAATAAAACGATTTTTCACAGCAAAGGAAACATACACAAAACAAAAAGGCAACCTAGTGAATGAGAGAAGATATTTGCAAATGATATATTCATAAGGGTTAATACACAAAATATATAAAGAACTTAAACAATTCAACACTAAAAAAAAAAAAAAACCTGTTTAAAAAATATGCAGAGAGGGGCCGCCTGGGTGGCGCAGTCGTTAAGTGTCTGCCTTTGGCTCAGGGCATGATCCCAGCGTTATGGGATCGAGCCCCACATCAGGCTCCTCCACTATGAGCCTGCTTCTTCCTCTCCCACTCCTCCTGCTTGTGCTCCCTCTCTTGCTGGCTGTCTCTATCTCTGTCAAATAAATAAATAAGCCTGAATAGATATTTTTCCAAGGAAGACATACAGATGGTCATAGACACATAAAAAGATGCTTAACATCACTAATCATCAGGAAAATGCAAGTTAAAACCACAATGGGATATCACCTCACACATTTCAGAATGGCTAGTATTGAAAAGAAAAGAAATAACAAGGGTTGTCAAGGATATAGAGGAAAAGGAACCCTCATACACTGTTGGTGGGAATGTAAATTGGTACAGCCACTAAAAAAATATAGAGATGTCTCAGAAAATTAAAAATAGAATTACCATATGATCCAGTAATTTGAAAGAAAACAAAAACACTAATTTAAAAAGATATATGTACTGCTATGTTTGCTGTAGCATTATCTACAATAGCCAAGATATGAAAGCAACCCCAGTGTCCACTGGTAGATGAATGGATAAAGAAGATGTGCAATGGAATATTACCCAGCCATAAGGAGGAATGAGATCTTGCCATTTGTGACAACATGAATGGACCTAGGGGGTATTATGCCAAGTTAAGTAAGTCAGAGAAAGACAAATACCATATGATTTCACTTACATGTGGAACCTAAAAAACGAGACAAGCAAATAAAAAGCAGAAACAGACCCATAAATACAGAGAACAAACTGATGTCAGAGGGGAGGGGCAAAATGGGTGAAGGGGCCTGGGAGATACAGGCTTTTGGCACAGCTTAGGGTATAGAGTCAATGGTATTGTAATAGTGTCATATGGTGCCAGATGGTAGGTACACTTGTGAGCATAGCATAACGTATAGAGTTGTCAAATAACTATGTCGTGCACCTGAAATTAATGTAACAATGTGTGTCACTATACTTCAATTTTTAAAAAACAAATACAGGTTGGAGACAATACTAGTTACCAATCACTACAAATCTTTGTATAAATTAAATTTTATTCTTTATTCAGTCATTCAGTTTCTATTCAGTAATTCTCATGTGTCAGTGAAAAGCTATAACGCAGGAGGGAAATGAGTAGGGAGAGAGCTGGGTAGGGTGAGGTGGTGAGGGAGAGAGAGGAAGAAGAATGAGATCTTGAGTCATACTGTTTGAGGTTTTGTTAAAGTATTTTCTCATGAGCCAAACCTCTAAAAGGACCCTGATTGAAGTCTGAAGATCACTTTTATAGCGGTTAAGTATATTTCTCACCTCAAGTATTACTTGAAATACTTTCTTGGAGTCTTAAACTTTTTCAAGCATAACAATACATTATTGGGCAGACAACTTTATTCAACTAGAACTTCTCTGAATCCCCGGAGTGAGATAAATGGAGGGAAAACATAAATTAATAGTTATTTAGAGATACTATGTCCTAGCAGTGTGATAGGGATTATGAGCCCCATTTCAGATAAGGAAACTGAAACTCAGAGTACGTAATGAAACCAGGAATTTTCTTTGGCACAGTCTTTTAAAAAAATAATCTGGAGGTGCCACTTTCAGAATGGCAATGTGAAAAGTTCCATGGACCTTACCCTCCACATAACAGACGTAACTGCTGAATATTGTATAATAAAACAACCTTTTAAGTCTCTGCAAATTGTTCTAAGAATATACAGAGGATGAAAAACATATTTATTCAAGAAAATCTACTGAAACTTGGTAAGAATAGAGTCTGTGGCACTTGAGCCATAACATGTTCCTTTTCTCCTCTCTCTCCCAGCTCAACTTGAAACTCCACTCTGAGTGGCTGTGCCCAAGAGATGAGACTCCCTCTCAGCTCCCATCCAAAGGATATGATATCTTATCAAAAGGGATAGGCCAGCAGCATTTCTTTCTTTCTTTCCTTTCCTTTTTTTTTTTTTTTTTTTAGTAGGCTTCATTGAGGGACTTGAACTCACAACCCTGAGATCAAGACCTGAGCTGAGATCAAAGGTCAGACACTTAACCAACTAAGCCACCCAGGCAACCCTGCCAGCAACATTTCTAATTCTACTGGACTCCAAGGCTCAGAGATTAAATTCCTGCTGAGTGTGACTGAGAGGTCATGGGCTCCTTTCCTCTACATAGCCCCCATTTTATATGTTCCATCACAGTTGTGAAAGGGTAGGAATATTGGGGTCCTGATTGCCCTCAACCCAGCTTGCTTATAAGAGCTGAGGTCCCGTGCCCAGAAGGGCAAGAGCTGAGAGGATGAGAAGACCAGAGACTACCACCTTTGCCCATTGCCCAGAACAGTGGCCCAATGATTCTGCCAAAGGGAACTAGTCATAATATGTCAGTCCATAAATAGGTCAGTCCTTAAGTGCAGAGAGCTCTAAATCTCTCTCCAAGAAATTGACTTTATTTGAAACAGTATGAGGAAGTTCAAGCCTAAGGGCATTGTTAAAAACAATGGAGATTTTTATGGTAAGCAATTAAAAGGACACTAGGACTACAGGCTAAACAGTAGGGCAGCTAGTTTTAGAGAACCAGGAAGAGACAGTTAAGAAATGGCCTCCTGGGGTCAGAACAAACTTCAAAGACTGGCCTCAAGAAGTACTCCTAACCAAATTTAATTGGACCAGACTCTGGAGCAACTCTTATCATAGAGAACTGTCAAAAATAAAGGAATAATAAGCTGGCAATTAGTGGAGCATAATATCCAGGTGTGAGACCAAATGAGGCAGAGAGCTTTACAGAATGATTAGGGAACAAGAAACAGAAAACTCTCCTATAACCACTGTCATACCAGGACAACTGCTCATGGGCAAGGTTGTACACTTGAGTGGATAAATACCATGAGATATATTCATAAAATATTATTTAGCAATAAGGAGAAATGAAGTGCTCATAGATGCTAAATCATAGCTAAACCTTGAAAATATTATACTAAATGAAAGTGGCCAAAATATACCATAAATTATATTATTCCATTTACATGCAATATCTAGAATAGGCAAAGTTATAGACACAGACGGTAGATTAGTGGTGCCTAGAGCTGGAGAAGGAGTACTGGGTGAAAAAGAGGAGAGACTGTTAATAGATGTGACATTTCTTTTTAGGGTGATAAAAATGTTTTAAAATTAACTGGGGATAGTTGTACAACTCTGTGAATATACTAAAAAAAAAAAAACACCGGATTATACACTTCAAATGGGTGGATTGAGTAATATGTAAATTATGTCTTAACAAATTTTCAATTATTGAATAATGAAATAAACAAAAATAATTCTTAAAAAGTTACAAGAACACAAAATACACAAATTGCATATACATATAATTTATTATTGTTTTATATATTGGTATTTTAGTGCTCTAGTTTTTCTTCTTTTTCCATTTTCTTTGGTTATGCCTTCCCCTAGGTCGCCCATACCATCTGTATCATCCATCCTTCCCTCAAGGTAATTCATGTTAACAAACTAGTGTGTGTCTTGACATATATTTATCCATTGCCAAATCTATCACAGACACACATGTACAAATACACACACATATTTGTAGGCCTTGTTTCATAAAAAGAGAATCATATTACCCTTACTTTTTGGGAACTTATTTTCTCATTCAACAAAGCCTTATGGAAATTCCACCAAGTAAGTGATAAGCTGTAATTTATTCTTGTAAATAGCTACATAATAGTCCACAGTGTAGATACACCATTCTTTATTCAGTTCTCTATCTCTAGATATCCCTCCATTTTCTTTTTTAAAATGTTTTATTTTGAGATAATCATATATTCACAGGCAGTTATAAAAACTATTAAGAAAGAGATTCTGTATAGGCTTTACTCATTTTTTCCCAATCTTAACATCTTGTATGACTATAGTACAATATCACAACCAGGCAGTTGGCATTTATAAAATTCATTGATTTATTCAGATTTCACCAGTTTTACATGCACTCATTTGCGTGTGCCTATGTGTTTAGTTCTACACAATTTTATAACACATGTAGATTGTGTGAACATCACCACAGTCAAAATAAAGACAGCACCATCATAAGGATCTGCAGTCCTTTCATACCCATAGCCTTCTCCCTCCCTTTCCTGCTCTTTAATTTCTGGCAACCACTAATCTGTTCTCCATCTCTATCAATTTGTCATTTCAAGAATGTTATATACATGGAATTATACAGTATGTATGGGATTGGCTTTTTTTCATTCAGCATAATTTTCTTGAAATCCATACAAGTTACTCTGTGTATCAATAGCTCTTTGCTTTTTATTTCAGAGTAACATTCCATGATATAGATATACCACAGTTTGCTTAATGATTCACCCGCTAAAGGGCTTTTCAGCTGTTTCTACCCTTACACCTGCTACAAATAAAGCTGTTATAAACATTGTGTACAAGTTTTTGTGTAAACATAAGTTTCCATTGCTCTGGGATAAATATTCAAGAGTGCAATTACTGGCTCATCTGGTAAGTACATGTCTAGTTTTATGATAAATTATCATTTTTTTCCAAAGTGATTATATTATTTTATATTCCCACTAGCAACACACAAGAGATCCTGTTTCTTCACATTTCACCAAAACTTGGTGTTATCACTATTTTTAAAATTTTAGCCATTCTGATAGGTGCATAGTGATACTGCATTGTGGTTTTAATTTGCATTTCCCTCATGTCTAATAAGGTTAACCATAGTTTTATGTGCTTATTTGCCATCTGTATATCCTTTTTGGTAAAATGTCTGCTCATGTCTGTTGTTTATTTTTGAATTGGATTGGTTGGTTTTGTACTGCTAAGTTTTGAAAATTCTTCATATATTCTAGATAAAGTCACTTGTTGTATTTTTGATTTGCAAATATTTTCTCCTAGTCTGTAGTCTATCTTTTCCTCCAGAGTTTCCTGCAGAGCTAAAGTTTTTAATTTTGATGAAGTCCAATTTGTCAATTTTTACTTTTATGAATCATGTTTTTGGTGTCTCCCCATTATTTTTAACTTTTAAAATTATCATCTTAAAAAATGTGCCTGTTATAAATAGCCTATAACTGTAATTATGTTTTAACCTGGAATTTAAAAAACTATAGTCCAGTGGTTTGCATTTTTTAAAAAGACTTATTTATTTATTTGAGAGAGAGAGAGAGTGAGAGCAAGCGAATGGAGGAGGAGGGGCAGAGGGAGAAAGAGAACCCTGAAGCAGACTTCCCGCTGAGCTCAGAGCCCCAGACAGGCTCAATTTCAGGACCCTGAGATCTTGACCTGAGCCAAAATCAAGAGCCAGATATTTAACCAACTGAGCCACCCAGGCACTCCAGTGGTTTGCATTTTAATGGACAAGTACAATTTAGGATAATGACAGCCATGCTTGATTTTAATCATTCCATCTTATTTTCTATATTTATGTACACTGTTATTTCCTCATTTTCCTTTTTAAAATTTTTGTTGGTCTGGTGACATTTCTATTCATTCTGTTTTTCTCTTTTTAACTTCTAGATTCTGTGATTCTTCTCTATTGATAGTTACTGTATCTTTCCCTTCTCTATCAGACATACTTTTCTAGGATTACTTGAAAATAAGATACTAACTCTTTCCCTTTCCATAACTCTTTTTCCTTCCTACTCCAGTAAGATAAGTTTTCATAATATCTTCTTTTCTCGATTCTTTCTTTCCTACAATCACATGTTGTAATTTCTAGAATTCCTTACCATTATCAATATGTCCTATTCCCAACTAATTCTTACATTTTGTTGTTAATCATTTGGAAAATATTGTTCTAGACTATTACTAGAATTTTCCTTATAGCATATTTGTTCTATATAATGAGCTCTTACTGAATATTTATGTTGAACACTTCCAATGTGTCTACCCATATCAATTTGGATTTAATTATTGTGAAGACTCACTGGTCACCACTGTTCCATATACTCATAACCTTTTTCATCCTGAGATTTTTCTCTTCATTTGTTTATGGTTTTGTTAAAATACTTTCTCATATACTCAGAAAATATTTTGAACTGAATAAAAAAAGTACAGCGTATTAAAATTTGTGAGACGTAGTTAAAGTGGTACTTAAAAATTTAAAGCATTAAATGTCTATATTAGAAAAAAGAATATTTCAAATCAATAATCTCAGCATCCACCTTAAGAAATATGAAAAAGAGAAAAAATAAAACCAAAAGCAAGCAGAAAGAAGGAAATAAAGATTAGAGAAGAAGTAAATGAAATAGAAAACAGGAAAATCAATAAAGAAAAATCAATGAAAATAAAAGCTTTTATTTGTGATAATGAATAATTGATAAGACAACTAGTCAGGCTAATCAGGAAAAAAAGAGGAGAATACACAATTTACCAATATCAAGAATGAGAGAAGTCACAGTCTTACAGCATCTACAGATACTAAAAAGGATCATAAATATTATTAATAACTTTGTACCAATAAATGCAACAGCTAAAATGAAACAAACAAATTTATTGAAAGACACAAACTATCAAAGCTCACTCCTGAAGAACTTCGTAACTGAATATCTCTTACCTACTAATTATATTTATAGTTAAAACCTTTCATGAAGAAAACTCTAAGCCTCATCAATGGCTTCAGTGGTGAATTCTGCCAAACATATGAGGAAGACATAATAACAATTCTACACATACTCTTCCAGAAAAATTTTTTTTATTATGTTCAGTTAGCCACTGTATAGTACATCATTAGTTTTTGATGTGGTGTTCAGAAAATTGAAGAGAATGCTTGCCAACCCATTATATGAGGTCATAATTACTCTGATACCAAAGTCAGACAACATTTTGAGAAAAGAAAACTGTAGACGTATGTTTGTCATGGATATAGATGTAGACATTCTAAATAAAATCTTGGGAAATAATATTCAATAATACATAAAAGATAGTACAACACGACCAAGTTGGGTTTATCCCAATAATACAAATCTTTTTTTAATATTAAAAAATCAATTAATGCACCTCACTATATTAATTAGTAAAGAAAAATCATCTCAGTAGATGCATTAAAAAAACATTTGACAAAAGCCAACAACTATTGCTCATAAGAACTCAACAAATGAGAAAGGAATGTCTCAAACCTGAGAAAAGGCATCTATAAACAACCTACAGCTAGCATTGCACTTAATTGTGAAAGACGGATGCTTTCCTGCTAAGATCAGGAAATAAGGCAAGGAAGTGCACTATCACCTCTTCCATCTAATATTGTACTGGAGGTTCTAACCAGAACAATAAATCTGGAAAAAGGAATAAAATCCACCCAGATTAGGAAGGAAGACATTTCTGTTCACATATGGTATGATTTTCTATGTATAAAATCTTATGAGATCCACACAAAAGCTACTGGAATAAGTGAGTTTATCAATGTTGCGGAAAACAATGTACAAAAGCCAACTGTATTTGTATGTACCATTGATAAACATATAGAACTTGAAATTTTAAAAAATCATATTAAGGAATAAATCTGTCAAAAGATGTTCTAGACCTGTATACTTAAAATTACAAAGCACTGCTGGAAGACATCATATAAGACCTAAATAAATAGAAAGATACACTGTATTCATGGATTGGAGGACTCAACATTGTTAACATGTCAGTTCTTTCCAAATTTATCTATAGATCTAATGCAATCCCAATCAAAATCCCAGGAGGCTTGTGTATATGTGGGCGCATGTGTGTGTGCATGTGTAAATTATCAAGCTTCTCATAAAATTTATATGAAAACACAAAGGACCAAGAATAACCAAAATAACTTTGAAGAAGAACAAAGTTGGAGAAGGCATACTACTTGACTTTACCTATCAGAAGGCTATGGTCATCAGGACTGTGAGGTATTAGTGTTAAGATAGATAAACAGATCAGTGGAACAGAATAGATGGTTTAGAAACAGACTGACACACAGAGAATCAATCGACTTTTGATAAAAGTAAAAGGCAATTCTGCGGAGAAAGGAGAGACTTTTTAATGAATGATGCTGGAATAACTAGGAATTTACATACACAAAAAATGAATTTCAATCCATATTCACACCATATACAAAAATTAGCTCAAAATGTATCATAGGCCTAAATGTAAAATCCTGAAACTTCTAGAAGAAAAAATACAAAAAAATTAGGAAAAGTCTTGCACTTGGGTTAGGCACCAAAAGCACAATTCCAAAAGAGAGTATGATCATTAAAATTAATCAAAATTTTAAAATTTTGCTCTTTGAAAGGCATCATTAAGAGAATGAAAAGACAAAATTGTGGACTGGAAGAAAACATTTGCAAATCATAGACTGTATTGCAAATATAAAGAACTCTCAAAATTCATAATAAAAATATCATTTTTTAAAATGGGCAAAAGATTTGAACAGACACTTCACCAGAGAAGATACACAGATGTTTGAATAAGCACATAGGAAACTGTTCAACCTCACTAGACATCAGGAAAATGGAAATGAAAACCATAATGCGATACCACTTATTAGCGTGTCTAAAATTAAGAAGGCTGACCACACGAAATGTTGACAATGATGTGGATCAACGGGACACTCAGACACTGTTGGTGGGAATGTAAAATGGTATGACCGCTTTGGGAAATAGTTTGAAAATTTCTCAAAAAGTCAAATATACATCTACTATATGGCCTAGCCATTCCACTGCGGGGTATTTACCCAAGAGAAATGAAGGCATATGCTCTAGAGACTTGTACCTGAATGTTCATACCAGCTTTATTTGTAATAGCCAACAACTCAAAACAGCCTAAATATTCATCATCAAGTGAATAAATAAAGAAATTGTTGTATATTCATACAATAGAATATTACTCAGCAATAGAATGGAACAAACAGTTGATGAATGCAACACATGGACGAATATCAAAATAATTTTGCAGAGTAAAAGAAACCAGGCTCCCCCCAAAAGACTACATTCTGTAAGATTCCATTTACATACAATTCTAGGGAATGCATATTTATCTCTAGTGATAGAAAACAGATCAGTGGCTACCTGGGAATGGGAGAAGGGGGAATGGGAGGGATTAAAAAATGATAGGAAATTTTTGGAGATGACAGATATTTATTTTCTTGATTGCGGTGATGGTTTCAATGTACATCCACTTGTCATACATCAAACCGTACACTTTAAATTTGTGCAGTTTGCTGTAGGTAGGAGATACCTGAATAAATTTAGCTTAAAAAAAGTTAAACTAATAAAGTAGGGAAAGGAAATAAAGAATAATGGGGAGGGAAGTTACTTATAGATAGATTTGTCTGAGAACGCCTCTCTGAAAAGGTGAAATTTGGACGCAGACTGGAATGTAGTGAGGAAGTAAGACAGTCTGACATCTAGTAAAAGAGAATTTGAGGCAGTAAGTTTAAAGGCTGGTATCTTCTATACTGAAATGGCATAGTGATACTGGGAGGGTGGAGTCCTAGTTTAATTTTGACATGTTCTTAACTGTTCTCACTGTATATTGCGTAGCCATGAAGGGCTTAGGAGATTGAGATGAATGTGTACTTACTCTAGGATATAGTATTAAATTAATACATGATATCAGTTTGGGTTTCTGATTTTCTCTTTCAAAGTACAAGGCAATTGATATTCTGATTAATTTCAGACATCTCTTAATTAGGTTCTAGTTAATTGGGTAAGAGGATACGTCTTTCTATAATTTATGCATTCCTTCAGCACTGACAGATTTCTTCCACAAATATGATAAAGTACCTCTCGTTCCAAGCATTTTGCTAGGCAGTGGGGATATGGCTTTGAACATCCCTGCATTACACAATTTATAGGCTAGTGGAGAAACTGATTTACCACTTAGAAAATGTCATTTGATATGAGAAGAATTAAAACTTAGAAACATGACTTCTTACTGTGACTGTAGGGAGTGGAGAAATGAATTAGAGAAAACCCCTTAAGTGACTACAGTTTCCAGGAGCAAAAGAAAAACCTAACACACTATCTGTTTCAATAGGTGCTACTCAGTGGAACTGATGAAACAGGTAAGGTGGGTAAAAGGATCAGGCAGAGGCAGCAGTTATCAAATTCGTTAGGTAGGAAAATGGCATTTAGGAAGGGATAGAGAAGAGCCTCCTGACAAAAATTAAAATGGAAAGAAGAAAGAAAGAAAGAAAGAAAGAAAGAAAGAAAGAAAGAAAGAAAGAAAGAGAGAGAGAGAGAGAAACCTCCCAAAATGTAAGAAATACCTGTTTATCCTAGCACCAAGGTAACTGACATACGGCACATACTTTTCAAAGATTGTGTCTTTCCAGCAGTCTAAACCATATATAAAGGAAGGGAGCTAATATTTATTGAGTACCTGCAGTGTCAGGCCTTTGAAATATCTCACTATATAAAATAAAGCAAACACACATTTACCGTGGTCAGGTTCTAAATGTTCTACACGTATTGGCTCGTATTATTCTCATGACAACCCCAGGACATACTATGGTTATCATCTCCTCTTACAGGGAAGGAAAATAAGATATTGAAAGGTCATACGTTTTCAAAGTTGCCCAATTAGACTAGAGCCTGTAGTCTGCCTCCAGAGCTGAAGCTCTTAGCTGCTACTCTAGCCTGCTTCTCGCTTCCAGATGCACAGGATTGGAAACATGTCCTTTTCAGGAGGGAGAATGTTCACCCACACCCATTCCAGCAAGTTTTTTTAGAAGGGTTTTCCAGTTTTTCCTGTTTATTCTCCTTTTCACCCATCACTTTGCATTCATTATTTTTAGCTTCTCAAGTGTAAAGCAATGAGGATAAAGTAGGGGGGAATAATGAAAGGTGAAAGAAGGGTAAATCCTATCACTTGGATATTTTTATTTCACTCTAACAAAGGGCCTTTCTGTGATTCTAAGGGAAGGCAGCTTCAGTGTTGTTTCCACCTTGGGGGCTCAGCCTGTCTGTTCTGCAAAGCACGGATGCTTGTGCTGTGTGTCCAGGAAGACGCTGCCTCAGATAAGCGGGGGTGCAGTGGGGTGGTGTAGACACGGTCCTGGAGCCAGTCAGCCTGGGTTTGCGTCTTGTCTCCTCTCTATTGTGTAAATATTTGTTGTTTCTATTTTTGAGATGGATCGTGGAACAGTAAAGAGAGTGCTGTTCTGCTTGGATAAGTTTCTGGGGCTTCATTCTTCATCGGGAAAGTGAGACTGACATTTCACTCCACCTATTTTATGGTTTTGTTTGAAGCAGAAATGAAATAACATATATGAAAAATCAGTGTGAACTATAAAGAGCTAATGAAATGGTAGGGATATCCATTCTGTCAGGAGAATATATACTTGTGTTGTTCATTCAGTCTCTGAATCAAAGGAACTGGTCCTGAGCCATCAGTGCTTTTCCTCACATAGTTCTCTCTGTTTTGAGGGTGTGCAGTTTGGCCAACAGAGGAAAGCCCATTGCACTGTACTGTGACCAGACTCCCCAAACCCAGGATGTCATTAGGGCCTTTATCTTATCTAACATGCACCAACAGCCAGGTCTTCACATGCATCAAAAGGTGAAAGAGAAGAAAGGTAGAGCAAGGAATGGCAAGAAAGGGTAATTCTGACTTCCAGCTTTGTAATCAACAAAAGGCACTATTAGTTATTTATTCCAACACATGTCAAATAAAGATTGGTCATTTTTGAAGACACTGGTAAAAAAGCCCCATTGAAATTCTGAAGAAAACTATGCTCACATTTGGGAGAGAAATTGCACATTCAATTAATAACTATAGTGTTAGAGTCTATATGAGGCTGTTTTCTTGTCTTTTAGATCTTGTAATACAGGTGTAAAAGCTAGGAGTAAACAATGCTCATTCCTGTAGGATAGTATAAGAAGGATCCTGACAATTCTGTTTTTAACTGAGAAGTATCAGTATCTCATTTTTCCAATCCTAAATGTCCTCTGAGCTGAGAATCATAATCTACGTATCTATTTCTTTATGGAGAAAAATTGACAATGAAAATTAGCAGGAACAGAGACAATGCAATAAGAACAATGCTTCTTCCACTGATAAAACACAACCATTCTGAAATACAAAGAGAGAAATGCAAAGCAAAGGTGGCAGAAAACAGAAGAAGGAAAGGGATTAGTCATTTTAGGAATTATGGAATGTTGTGGGTCAACAGAGTTCTGGATCATAAAGCCAAGATTTAAATAGGAAAATACTCCAAGATCATGCTCTGGTGTTTAAATGCTAAGGGAAGTCAGGAGCTCAGATTACATTTTCCCCAAGGCCTTAAATTTTATTTTGAACTAAAAACTTCATGAAGCACTTAAGAAATACCAGCCTTTACAAAACAGATCTGACAACTTATGCGCTGGGGTATGATCTAAAATAGGAAGTGAAATTTAAGCTTAAAATGCTAAAATCTTCTGGCAGACAACAAAAAATACATATATATAGGCCATACCTGATTGGAAAAAAATAGAAATTCCGTTGATTTCATTCTCTTTTTTCCTTCTTTTAAGGCTTCTGGCAAATGTTTGAATCTTCTTTGAGAAGAAGCTAATTACAGCATTAAGTCTTTGAGGCCTCCTGTGTGCCAGTCATTGTATTAGGCCCAGGGAGGAAAGGGAAACTGTACTGCTCTCCAAGATCTTAGAAGCTAGTGGGGAGAAAATTACCATGCAGATGATGAATGCTATAATGGATGTATACAAGATATATAAAATGTAGAAGGAAAGGAAGGATGCTTAATTTGGGTTGGGTAGAGAGCTTACGGAGGAGTTCATTTGATCTGTGATTTGAAGATTTAGCCGGAGTTTGAGAGGCAAATAAAAGGAAGATGGATCTGATGGTTAATTTTATGTGTCAATTTGACTGGGCTAAGGGATGCTCAGGGAGCTGGTGAAATGATTATTTCTGGGTATAACCGTCAGAGTGTTTCTGGAGGAGATTAGCATTTGAAACTGTAGACTGAATAAAGAAGACCACCCTCACCAACATGTGGGGGCATCATACAATTTGTTGAGGATCTATTAGAACAAAGAGTCAGAAGAAGGGTGGATTTACTTGAACCGAGACATCCATCTCCTCCTGCACCCTGACATTGGCACTCCGGGTTCTTGGGCCTTTGGACTTAGACCAGGTTTCCTGGTTCTCCAATTTGCAGATGGCAGATTGTAGAACTCAGTTTCCATAATCATGTGACCCAATTCCTATAATAAATCTCCTCTTTTGTATTTATCTATGTCTGTCTGTCTATCTATCTATCCATCTATCTATCCATCCATCCATTCATCCTATTGATTCTGTTTCTCTGGAGAATCCTAATGCAATGGCATTCCAGGCAGAGGAAATAGCATGAGAGAAAAGTATGCTTGAATAAAATATGATTAAAATGATTCATTATTCTGGAATTCAAAAGTTATATATACATGCCTAATGAGGGGAATGACACAGGAAATAGGGCAAGATAGATAGGCAGGAGACAGGTAATCAAGGAACTTGTTTGCCATGAAAAAGAGTAACTATTTTCTTTCTCAAGAACAGAGAGATGTGATCAAATTTTTATTACACAAACATCATCTGGGAGGATGTGAGAGAGAGAATAATGCAGGGAGGAAACTGGAATAGGGAGATACAGGAAACCTGTAAGGCTCTCCCTCTTGTAGAGAAAATAGACAAAATGACACAAGTAAATGTTTTAAGGGACAGTCTCTAAAGTAGAGGGGAATCCAAACGTCCTCAGTCTCTTAGAAACTTTCAGAGTAAGCCCTGGTTCAATGACTGAGTGAATTTCTTGTGAAAGGAACTTAGTCTGCTATCCCTCATCTGTAGAAGTTAGATATGGGGTTGATTCTTCCCATAGAGAAGACCTTGTCTAATTGATAGTCATAGTAAATAAACTCTTTGATTGCCAGAAAGACATACCCAAATTCCAAGCGTTCTGTGCATGCATTACAAAGTGGTGAAAAGGAAATTAATACATGACTTCAAAAAAAAAAAGCGATTACCCTGAAGATGAAAAGAATTGATAATTACGAAAAGTGCTTAAATGGTAATTGACATAAAGCATGAACTGAACAAATAATAGCGAAAATAATAATAAAAACATTTGCGGTAACAATACATATTGGCTGTACATTTTTAGCTATAAGTATTTATCTATAATAAACATGATACATATGATATTATTAACAATAATTGACTATCCAGTCATAAATTTCAAAAAAATCAACTTGCCAAGTCAGTCACGTGCTGTCTAAAATCTATGAAATCCATGATTTTGAAAGAATTCTCAAACTCTGGGTCAGAATTAACACTCATCACTCTTTAACAAATGCATCATGATTAAGTATGAAAACAGATGAGACACTGAATTCATCTATTCATCTTAACCTGACAATTTTAACTATTCTGAAATCTCATGGGTAGGGTAAATAGCTTTTGTGAAAGAGATCTGTTTACTTTCTTGATAAAGTCAACTGTTAAATCTATGATTTCTATAAAACAGAAACTCCCTCCCCCAAATATTTTTAATCTCCAGGTTAATACCTATTTCCATTTTCTACTAAAAACCTGAAAATTCAGGGCTAAAGACTTGTTTTTTCCCCAGCAACCACAAAATGTTTAGGTAAAGTGAGATGGGTTTTGAGAGAATTTAAACCTGAAGACTGTGTCTAATCCTTCACATTTAAGATAATCTCAGCAACCTCACATACAGAAATTTTAATCTATTTCATATAGAGCCATTGGCTGAAAACTATAATATAAATCCAAAATAAAAAAGGAATAGAACTGGCTTAGAAATGTTGAATTAACAGACCAAAACACCTTTATCCCATAATGCAAACATATAATTAGGTAATTTAAAATAAACATTGAGATCCATAATGATTCAAAGTCATGGAGGTAGAAAAAGAGCTTTCTCTTCTGTATTCTATACAACTCAGAGCCAAACCAGGGAATCTGTCACAGACAGCTGTATTCACCATGTAGCATCCCTTGCCTTCTAATAATGACCCCAATTTTCCCAGGGGCCCTTACCACCTCACTCACTCCCAGTTTCTTGCACACTATCTTCAGGGATGGCCACATGTTATGGTAAGTGTCTTGTAAGCTGGCCCCATTCATGGTTTTTTCCTAGTATTAATGGCTTTATGCAATCGTCCCTTTGAATAACTTGCTTCTAACCAACAGAATACCTCAACATTCGTGGCGATGTCACTTCTATGGTTAGATTACAAAAATTCTGACTTCCACCTTAGTAGGAAACCCTCTCCCTTGATGGCTTTGATGAAGCAAGTTGCTATGTTGAGGCCCATGGCAATGAATTGAGGAAAACTGCTGGCCAACAACCAGCTAGGTGCTGAGGCCCTCAGCCCAACAACCTAAATGGAACTAAATCTTGCCAATAATCATGTCAGTGAGCTTGAAAGTGGATCCTTCTTCAGTTGAATCCCCAGCTCTGGCCAACATATTAGGTTGAAGCTTTGTGAGAAAGTGTGAAGAAGAACCCAGTTAAGTCATGCCCAGATTCCTGACCACAGAAACATCAGATTAAAAAAAAATTGTGTTGTTTTAAGCTGCTAAATTTTGTGGTAGTTTGTATAACAAACAGCAATAGATAACTAATACATCTGGCCACTTATGTTCCCCCAGCCAGAGTATTTCACTTAGGGTTGAGCGCATGACCCAATTCAGGACAATAAAATTAAACTCAAAACAAGACAATTGTGTTAATCCACCTCCCCCCCCCCCGCCCTCCCCGCATACAGTTGTTAAGATGTAGGGTTGGTTGTGTTAGCAGTCTTATTCATACCACTTTGGAACCTAAGAAAGGAGCCTAATTAGAGGAGCACAGAGTTGAGAAAAGGGAAAGAGGCTGGGTTCCAATAAACTCTTCTGAGAACTCAGATCAACCTGTACCTAAAACTTGAATTTCCCTTGGATTTTTGGGTATATCCCCTATACGTTTTGCAAGCATAAAAAAAAGTTTTATATTTTGAAAATACACTTTTGCTTAGCCAAGCTGAGCTCTAAGGTCCAAGATACATCATAAAATAATAGTTTCATTTCTTATTTTTGGTCTTGTGAACAGTATTTTACTCTCTGTATAAAACAACAATTAATTGTTGATAGATCTAAGGAAATTGGTGGCCAGGGAAGGAAGCCTTTTTCTCAATACCTCTGGACTCTAAAACAAATTTTGAAAAACAAAATACAAAGTCATCTCAGTAGCATTTACGTGGCCAGCTAATATTAGAAAAATCACTGTTTTGTGGTACTGCTTTGCTATAGTCCCATTCATTTTGTTTTAAGAAATCATATAGAAATACAATTTCCAACATGTTGCTTTCTACAGTGTCCACAGAACACTTTGTTCAATGTTGGATTCTTCTAGCAGTCAAATAACATCTTTAAGTTCCCATGAATATTTAGCAAAGTCTGCCCAGATTCTACTGCGGTGGTATTAATATGTGAAAATATTCCTGTCTTTCCTGTTTTTAGGTTCAGAGCCTGAAATCTTACATGAACGTATCTATGTTTTTAATCTCAATATGTATGTTTTATTTCATGGGTTTTTGTTGCTTTCAAGGATAGACTCTAGTATTTTACCTTGAGCTTCTATTTTCTTCTCTTTTGGTTTTGACAAAGGTGGACTTCTGCTATGGACTATACCAAACATGGTTTAATTGAGAATAACTATGTACTCATAGTTCACCTAATGGGTCACAGATAAGTAACTTAGGACCATTCATGTAATAAAACAACGATGACAACAGCATTTTTGTAGTTTTCAATGTGCTTTGAGTAAAACAATAGGGAAAAAAAGGTTTATGAAATCCTGTCAAGGCCAAAGCTAGCTCAGTTGTGGATCCAAAACCAGATATCTCTTCAATTCATTCCCAATCCTCTGAACTATCAATTACTAACTTCATACGAGGATAATAAAAATAATGCTTTAGCATGACAAAAAAATACCAAAAACAAAGATAATGTAGGAAAGAGGTTCGCAATAATAAAATGAAACTTAGATTGCACTGTTCACTCTACGAACCACAGTGATCCTCTAAATCAAATGCATGTTATGGATTAACTAAATGTGATCACAAGACATAAGTTAGTAAGAATATATGCCTAATCTCAGTAGAATTATCTATTTTAACTTGGTATATATTCTAGAATAAAATTGTGCATTCTTCCTGCCCTCGATTTTAATAGCATTTTGTAACTGGAGGGTGGTTTAGGGCCATGAAACAGCTTACCTAGCATTGACCTTTAGCAATTTTTCTAAGTTCAAGAAGTAAAGAGCAAACTCCTATGTGACTATAAGGCAAATCTGTCTGTAGGTCCAATTCCTCACCTACAAAATTAGAAGAATCTAAATAATGAGTATTTATCCTATAGGATTGAGAGATTAAATAATACTGAGAATCTTGCTTGACATATGGTAAATCCATGTGCTAGTATATTACTACTATGACTATTGTTATTTATTATTAGCATTATCATCATTATATGGCTTCAAGGCTCTCTATTATTTGGGCTTGATTTACTCCAACTTCATTTATATTCCCTTCTATCCATGTTAAGAGAACGCCTTCCTGTGTCCCTCTTTTTGCTAATGCTATCCTCTCTACCTTTTGTATCATGTGGCTACCTGCAACCTCATTTCCAATTTCCTCATGGTTTTATTCTATTGGTCCTTCAAGTTTCCTCCACGTCTTCTGTAAGGCCTTCTGGGACACTCTAGTAGGAATAATTTCTTCTTCCTATAAACTCCCACAGTACATTATTTGTGCCTCTTACATAGTACTCTTCACTTTTGATACTGTGTAGTATTTATGTATGTATTTTACATCTTTCATCAGCTCTAAACACCTGAATGATGGAAGCCATGTCTTAATCATCTCTTTGTCCCAGTAGTGTCTGATAGAGTGCCTTGCACAAAGTGGGTATATATTTTTGTTTCATTCAAACGCATATTTTTCAATGAATAAATGATTACGGGAATCAGATATATAACTTCAGTTTCATTAGAAAAACTTTCTAAACAAAAGTTCTAAACAGTACTTTTCCCAAATAGCTGAATGTATACAGACTCATTGCTGGAGGTTTATTTCTTAGACAACCAAAGCTGGTCACTGGATGCCTTTAATTTTCCCAAGACCAGAGCTAATACCTGAAATTGGTGGTGATGGGGGGGGGGCATTCTTTGAGGGAAAGAAAATGTTTTCCTCATCTTTCTATCACTTAGGTATGGTGAGTGTTTCTTGATTTGAATGGAATTGAAAGCAGCGAGGAATAAGAGTTTCTGAGTTGAAGGAAACCTTGACTTTTTTTATTCCCAATGTCCTGCTCTTGGAACAAAACTTTATCACTTTTCAGACTTGTGTATTGTCTTTCCACAGCTCCAACTACCTACTGAACTTGAAATCTAGGTTTTCTTTCTTCAGGCTTATTGTTCTAGGGGATTTCAGCTTTCCTTTGGACAATGATCAAACAGAACTGGCTTTTACAGCCTTCATGTGAAAGACTGTAAACAGCAGGTTAATGAACAGAAGTATTTTCCTTTGGTTTTAACTTAAATGTATAAAGAAATCAAGGTGGCCTTCACAAGAGAAAACATTCATGTCTAGGATGATATTGACTAATTTGAAATTTGCAGATCCAAACAAATGTAACTTTTCTAGTGAGGGAAGGAAAGACTTTTTCTCAAGAGAAAGTTTTAGTTATTAATTACATGAAATATTTGGAAAGAACAGGAAGTGGCTGCACCCAGAACTGAAGGACTTAGAGACAGTGATGACATCATCAGTACTTCACTCAGTGCTGCTATTATGGATGATCCAGATGTTGGGCACATAGAAGAAACTGCATTGTAGGTAATACTTGACCATTGGATAGGGGCTAACACAAGGTTTGTCAAGGTTTTTAAAGTTCTATGAGAAAATAAAAGGAGTGATATAAAAAAGGATCCAGTGGTCAAGTAACTTGGGAAAAACAGGGATAAGAGAAGTTAGACAGGTTACTTTAATATAGTTAAGATAATAATAAGACATTCTATGAAACCTTGAAATACTGATTTGCATTATCAGTCTCCAAGAAGGGGCATCTAGCACTGATGTGTCCAGACCTTATATGGCCAAAAGTTACCCTCCATATATATATATTTTTTTAATCAGAGCACCTTGAAGGACTAATGATCCATGGAGCACATTTTGGGAAATTTATCCCTGATATTACCCAAGAGAAGTTAACGGCCAAAGTCAGTAGAAAATTAAATATATCAAAATACAGTGCTTGTAAACATACATTCTATTTGTAATATCAAATCTAAAAGGCATAGTCTTGAAGTAAAAGGGGCCTTACCATTTCAAATGGGGGTTTTCTAAGGAACAGAGAATAGTTTTCAATCATTTGAGTATTAATTCACCTGTTGTTTAGAGTCTGATCATTCATTAAACAAGTACTCCATTTTTACCTTTGTAGTAAACACTGTGTTCAACACCATGATAAATAAGGCACAAGTAAGTGTATTTTCTGATTTAGATTATAATTTCATGGGGGCTCTAAGCGTACATTAATTAGCAAAACAGTTAAGAAATATGTTAAGAATCTACATCAATGCCTTATCAAACCATTGAAGATTAAAGAAATGGGAGACAATATGCGAGAGAGGGGAACGTTTCATGGAGGATGTGAGACTTGAGTTTGGCGTAGGGGATTAGATAGGTTTTATAGTTTCGCTCTATTTGAGCTCAAGCATAGAATATGACCAGAACAAACAATTTAGAGCCCCAAATTCAGAGTAGAAAAGTTACCTGGACCTGGAGTCAGAGTTCCAGATTCCAATCCCAGTTCTAAAAGTCACTTACTATGTGACCTTATGCTTTCTGGTCTATAGATTATGGAGAGTAATGCCTATTTTGTCTATTTTAAAGTATTATCAGGAGGAACACCTGTAGACAACAATGGTGTTAAGATTCGGGGTTCCAAGATTTCATCTTTAATTCCATCAAGACTTAGTGCAAAACATTGTAAACAGCGTATCCTCAATAAACATTTGTCTTATGAGAGAATGACGGGAAGAATAAAGTTAGACAAACCTGAATCTCTTCTCCCACTTACTAGCTGTGTGATCTTAGTCAAATTACTTAGCCATCCCGAGACTAGGTTCCTTTTCTTGGACATAAAGTTTAAAAATTATGCTTATGTCACAGGATTGTTCTGTGGTTGAATGGAAATAATTCATATAACTACTATGCTTAGTAGCTGGTACATGCTTTCCAATACACATATTTTATAAATTGGACAGCTGAAGAGTGCTCAGCAGATATAAAGTACAGTGATTGTATTTATACAAAAACCATCAAATAGAAGGAATAATAGTATGTCCAACATGTAGCTGTGACCTGACATGTTTGTTCCAATAATCACATCAGAATGAGATCAGTGACACACAGTGCATTGTAGCATCACTAAGACTGTGTGTTTAGAAAGAATGAGGTCATTGACTTTGATTCTTCATAAGGGCCCTAGGTTATTACGCCATTTTAAAATATGTACAATAATGTAATGGCATTGTATGGTGACAGATCGCAGCTACACTTGTGGTGAGCACAGCATAACATATAGAGAAGTTAAATCACCACATTGTACACCCAAAACTAATATGACATTGTGTGTCAACTACAGTCAAATGATAAATTTTTTTATTTTTATTTTTAAATTTTTTAAACTTTTACATTTTTTTTAGATTTTATTTATTTGACAGAGAGAGAGAGAGCGCGCGTGCACAAGAAGGGGGAGCGGCAGGCAGAGGGATTGCCAAATCAAAACTTACCGTTTGTAAAGCTATTCTCAATCCTCAGTCTACTTCTGACCTCATTCTCTTCTCACAACCCCAGAGCTATATCCTTGCCTTGAGAGGATCGTGGGTGGGAGAGCTACCCAGAGGATGTAAACCAGGACAAACTATCTCTGAATTTTCTATTTTTTTTAAAGATTTTATTTATATATTTGACAGAGAGAGAGAGAGAGAGCAGAAGCAAGGGGAGCAGCAGGCAGAGGGAAAGGAAGAAGCAGGGAGCTCAGCAGGGAGCTCACCCCCAGGACCCCCAGATCATGAAATAAACCAAAGGCAAATGCTTAACTGACTGAGCCACCCAGGCGCCCTCCCCCAATTTTTTTTTAATGTACAATAAAAATAGCTTGAAAACAATATATAAAAGTCTCTCCAATGTATGTTAAGCCTCGAAGAAATGAATATAATGAACTAAAACTGACCTTTTATCACAAAGATGATATAGTTCAGTGGTGATAATATTGATAATGTTAATTGTTTTATACATTTTAAAATAGGCTCACGTTCTATTGGGAGCGAAGGGAATGTTATGTAATAAGATCATAGCAACAGTAGATATTTAAGATGGTACTCCGTAATCCTGAGGAACATCCATCAACTTTGACAGGAATTTTATGGTTAAAAATGCCAAAATGACTTGAAATTTTCCTTTTATGATTTTCCTACTAACTTTGAAATATTTTGAGGGGGGTTCAATAAATCAATAAGATATATAGATTATCTAGTGAGAGTTTATTTATTTCTCCAGGCTATTAAGCTGTTGGCAGCACATCAATTCAATTATTTATGACTCATTCTAATTAACAAGTTTGTATTATCTGGTAGATAAGTTCAGTCCTATTCAATACATTATTAAAGTTACAAAATCTGTTCCTAAAAACCAGAGTTGGGTGCATAATTATTTCTTTCTTTAGCATTTTACAAATATAAATGGGCTCATTTCCAATAACAAAAGATTAACCACTGCACCAGGCATGCTAGAAAGGAGTGCTTGTAATATCACATTTTAAATAATTGGAAAATGTATTTAAATATATTTTACCCAAACTAAAGTGTGACATAAACCATCTGTGTATAAAATTGCATCTGCTTAAATTCTATGGCTACAGATTATAGTGACTATTACATAAAAGATTACCAAATTATTTTAATAGTTCTATTCTTAAAAATCATTAAAAAGTTTTCTGTCTTATTTTTATTATTCAATATAATAAATAGGATTAGGGTGCAATATTTTGAAAGGTTTTTATGTGTTACTTTACATAATAATTGCATATACTACTTCACTCTTCTAGTATCGAAAGCTAGAAATTTCAGAATTAACCCTTACTCTTTCCTATCTTTTATCTTTCAGACACCATGTCATCAAATTCGGATGTATTTTCCTAGTTCTTCAGATTTTACTTTTCCTTTGGTTTTCATTGCTTATCTTACACCTGGAATAAATTATAAATATCTTCAATATGTTTAATCCTTGTGTATAATAATTATAGGTACTTAGCACATAGTAGATGAATTACTCCTATTTTCTTCCAGTTTTCTCTGTTGAGCCACTGACTCTCTGGGGAACCAGTGTAAGAAGACAGATTTTCCCTTTATTATTTATTTCAGGCTCTGTATGTGATATAATAAATTTTTTAAAGATAAGATTAGTCAGAATACATCTATTCATGGGAATATTTCTTATTTATAACCTCTTAAAGACCTAAGCTACATTTGAAATTGATGTCTGTATTGGATAAGCATATAAATACATATATTTGCCTAACATAAAGCAAGTCTTCAATAAATATTTGTTTAATGAATGAATGAATGAGTGAGTGAATTTTATACTCAACAGAAATGAGCTTAGACATTTCCTGATGACCTCAAAGTGCCCATCAGTGTGCTAGATGCTAGGATTTCAGTAGTGAAGACAGATTCCACCCTTTCCTTCACACATTTTATTGTATGGCACTGCCTTTAGCTTAAACAGGGAATTAATTATTTTTAAAATGGAGTTTTATATTGAGAGATGTCTTTTATTTATCAACAAATAAACTTCAAGGAACAAAGTAAAAAGAAATGTAGTGAACTTATACATTTAAAGAGTCCTAAGAGACCTATCAACCACTTGTAATATATTTACATTCTCAGCAACCCGATTCCAACAAACTAAAGATTAAAAAATGAATTAAGACAACTGGGGACATTTAAATATCAAGTGGATCTTGAATTATATTAAGGAATTATTGCTTGATTTTTCTTTAGGTGTGATAAAGGGTATTTTGGTTATATTTTAAGTCCTCTTTCAGAGTTATATACAATGTATCAGCAGATAAGATGGTATAATGTGTGAAATTTTCTTCAAAATGATTCTGGGTGTGTATAGGGAGTGAATGGTTGGTATAGAGGAAAACAAGATTGGTCATGTACTGATAGGCCTTTAAGCTAGGTGATGGGTACATGAGTGTTCATAATAGTATTCTCTTTACTTTTGTATACTTGAAATTTCCCACAAAGAAAAGTTTTTAAAAAGTCGTGTTGGTAAATCTATAGGAGAAACTTTGAAAATGTGTGAATTTTTGAACTTTTAGTGGAAAAAAGGGTGTGGAATGAAATGCCGTCATACTTTGCTCCTTAAATGCTTTAATTGCTGCATTTTATTTAAATCTTTACTATATTATTGAATTCTTAGTTATCTAAGGAAACATTAAAGGTGGAATCATGACCGGTACTTTGCCACGGATTTTATATTTTGCTAATTTTATTAATTGTAGGCTTCTAGTAGATACAGCGTTTAGTCAGAGAAGGTACAGAACTCTAATACCATAATAAAAAATATTAGTTTCTTTGTATATACAAATCTCTTCTGAGCATCTACCTTTTTGGTGCTTTTAAACATGAACTTCTAATAACAGAATGTCAGAGTGTCAAGTGCTGATATGGTAAAAAATGCTGGTTTTGACTGGATCAAGCAAAACACTTCCAAAAGTGCAGCCACACAATCTGTTACATTTGCAATGAGAAACAATTGGCAAGGATTATAAAAGTTCCTTAAGAAAGAACTTAACAGGGAGATGAAGCACAAATGGAAATGCCATAGAAAGTGGAATGTAGGGCAAATTCCTGAGGAGATCACAGAGAAATAGCAAAAGCTTGTAGGAGTTGGGTCAAAAAAGCTCAGTAGGAAACAGGATGCCACATCTAAGAGACATAAAAGGAAACAGAAAAAAAGAATTCTTTTACTATTTCAGGAACAAAAGAGAGCTAAATGACACACTTTGCTCCTTCAGTAGAGGGAGAGGGAAAGCCAATTGCTCATGATAGTAAAAATGCACATGCAATTGGTAATTTCAAAAAATCCTCCTTAAAATAAAGATGAACTTGAAATAGAATTACTAGTGCACTGATTGGGGGGTACAAATTTAAGGCACAAAAAGGGGCAATGGTTTTTTTAAAGTTATTCTACCATAATTTACTATTATAATCTTATAATTTATGTTCAAAGATATCTATAGAATTGACCATCCACATTTGAGGGCATAATGTGCAGGCAACAGAAGTCACGTTTTCAAGGATATTTAATGATAAGAGGAATTGTTAACAATGGAATTATAAGTGATAAATGCAGAATCATATTATCTGGAAGGGAATGATCAAATCTGTAGTAGTTATTGTTAATGAGGTTATTGGTCATTTTTATTTTCTTTATTTATACATTTGTTGGATATTCTACAATGAAAATTATTTACTTTAATAATCAAATATAACAATAAAAATATTGTTTAAAGCATTAAACAATGCTCCTCAATCTCCTACAGCTCAACTCCTACTAGCCCATTTAAGCAACTCTTTTTAAGGATGCCAATAATTGCCACTCAATTGCCAAATCAAATGGCTGCTTTTTGCTTTTGTTCTCTGAAACATTTGACATTGTTGGCCACCCCATACTAGAATTCTCGCTCCAGTGGCTTGTCTGTTCTAATTGAACCACATATCAGCTGTCACCTGGAAGACTGCAATGACTGTCTTTACTACAAGCCATTCTGTTCATTGCAAACCTGACCACGTCACTCCATTGCTTTCATCCTTACAGAGTTCTCACAGCATGTAAGGTAAGTTACTCAGGACTCTTAGTTGCAAGTGACCCATTGAAATGGACAGTTCCAGGTCCAGGAATTTAAATCATTCCTAAAATCTCTATTTCTTGCTTCTTTTATCTCTTAGGTAGTTGCATCTCTTACAAGCAGATGAGCTTCCTCTCAGTGATTGAAATGAGAGGGCAAGGCCACAGATAATTGCAGGCTTTTATATCATCCCAGTTAGCAACCTCGAAGCCAAAAGAGATACTTGCTCTTCCAGGATCTGAAATCCAAGGCAAAGTCTGGATTAATATGTCTACACATTGGACTAATTACAAAGGCCAAGAAGACAAGCCTGAGTCCCACATCCAATCCTGTGGATAGGGGGGAAATACACTATGATTGGCAGCCTGATCAAAACCACAGTATGTGGAATGCCCACGGGGAAGTTCTACAAAGGAAAACGGGGACACTATTAATAAAAGAAAGGGCCGAGGAATGTTGCATAAATGGAAACACAAATAACCCTTATACAAAGTAATACAAAGTAATATTTAGTTCCCTTAGCCTAACACTCTTGGATTTTCTAGCACTGGCTGCTGCCTACTTTTCTAGCCTAATCTTTTGCCATTTACTCCCAAGAACTCTACAGCCTATTTGGCTCTTTTCTGAATAAGCTGCCCTAGGTAGAATAGTGGCCCCCAAAGATGTCCACACCCTAATAATTCGTGCAATTTGTGAATATGTTACCTTACATGACAAAAGGTATGCTGCAGATGTGATTAAGGTTAAGGACCTTGAAATGGGGAGATTATCCCGGATTATCCAATTGGCCCAATCTAATCCATGAGTCCTGAAAAGTGGAGAACTTTTCCCAGATCAGAGAAACAGAGAGATGGCATTGTGGGAAAGACTTGACCCACCATTGCTGGCTTTGAAGATGGGGGGGAGAGGGCCACAAACCAAAGAATGTGGGAATGTGGGAAGATACTGGAAAATACAGGGAAATGGACTCTTCCCTAGAACTTCCAGAAAGTAATACAGTCCTGCTGACATTTTGATTTAGCCCAGTGAGACTTGTGTCAGACTTTGGACCTATTCCAGAATTGAAAAAGAATAGATTTATATTGTTTAAGCCACCATGTCTATGGTAATTTGCTACATCAGTAATAGAAAACTAATACACAGGCCATGCTATTTCATGCTTTTGTAGAGGAGGAAAAAGTTTTCTTTGACCCTCTTGGGGTCCGTCTCAGGGTCTGAAAACTGGCAAAGGAGAAAATTAATAGAATAAAAGCATGAAAGTTTATTTAACATACATTTTATATGACGCAGGAGCCTTCATAAGGAAGTGAAGACCCAAAGAAACAGACCTGTGTATAGTTGTGGAGGAATATGGTATGTTAAGAAATATGAAGTAGGGCACCTGGGTCGCTCTGCCAGTTAAGTATCTGCCTTTGGCTCAGGTCATGATCCCAGGGTCCTGGGATGGAGCCTTGCATCAGATTCCCTGCTCAGCGGGGAGTCTGCCTCTGCCTCTCCCCCAGCTCATGCTCTCTCTTTCTCTCAAATAAATAAATAAAATCTTTTTTTAAAAGTATGAGGTAATTATAGTGACCTGGGAGAAATTTAACAAGGCCTGTTTTTAAGGACTTTTTTTTTTTTTTTGGTTAGTATTCTTAAAATATCCCTTTGTCTTCAGACATTAGGATGCTCCTTATACCCAGAGGGCATATGATCTGTTTCAAAGAAGAAAGGTAAGGGCAGAGAAGGTCAGTGACCTTCCTACTTCTGTTGTTTTCTCAAACTCCTTCAGTTTAAAACACTCAATATGCCAAGGCACCATATTTTGGAATAGCATGTCCTGAACCCCATCACTTTCTTATTTTGCATATTCTGGCCTTTTCATGTAAAATGTCTTCCCTACTGACCTATCCCACTCAATCCCAGTCTATTTGGTGAACTACCATTGTTCAAAATGTAACTCAGGTGTTACCCCTCTCTGAAGCCTTCCTTATTATCAGCCTCTGGAAAGATGTGAGTACCTCTTCACTACGGCCACAGAGTCCTTTGTGCATACATCTACTATGGTATTTAACATACTGTATTGAAATTGTCTTAGAATAGGTACATCTCTTCCATGGGACTGTAAATTTCTTTTAGGCCAGCGACTTTAACCTATTCCTCAATGTATACCACAGGTTAAACAATGTTGGGCACATAGTACATTTTAATAACTGTTGGTGAATGCATGAAAAGTCATCACATTGATTATTTAACTTTGACATTTACATAGGAATGCAAAAGAGTTGGAAATTGGAAAATCTCCAACATATTGCAAAATGAGAAAATGAATATGGCATTCTAGATATAACTTGCATCAACATAAACATGTTGGAAATCAATCAATACTAGGAACATTTTCAAATACATTGAAGGAAGCAGGTACATTTTTATTACAAGAAAATTTTGTCTCAATTACTTAATATAATCTCCTCCTATGTCAGTGGCTGACCTAATAAATTTGGGAGTAAGAAATTGATCATAATCTTTTTTGAGGTAGCAAGGCTTTGGATAGGATCCTATATACATCAATGAACTTGGAAAATGTGGTCTTTTCTTTAATGGCATTAATTAATAATACCTACTGTTCTCACCTAGAATGTGACCGATACATTTATGTAGAGCTAGACTGCAAGATGGTCCCCAAATGATTCTTGCCTCCTTCAACTCACTTCCTTGGGTACTCCCCTCTAACACTAACTAGGGCTAGCCTATGTGACAAAAGGACTTTGTCAAAGTGACAATGTATGACTTCTAAGGCTAGATCATAAATGACATTCCTGCTTCCACCTCACTCTTGAATTTCTCATTCTTGGGAAAGAGCTTTATGTCATGAGGATGCTCAGGCAGCCCCATGGAGGAGACCTCCCAGCAGCAACTGGCACCAAACTGCCAAACTCTCAGATGACTGCATCCCTGGCCAGTTTCTGGACTGCAACCTCATGAGAGATCCTGAACAATGATTACTCATCTAAGCTGCCCTATAATTCCTGACTCAGAAGCTGCAAGAGATAATAAAAGTCTATTGTTTTAAGTCACTAAGTTTTGGGATAGTTTGTTATGCAGCAACAGAGAATTACCATACCACTTGCAATATAGAATATAAAGACAAAAACTTCCATTAAGCACTTCCTTATATTGTTAGCTACGGATTTTTAAAAAAGTGTTCTTATCCTTTTACTGTCACCTTAGCCTTCCAAACCATTAAACTGAATAGTCTCAGAGCAGAAGAAAGATAACAGGGCACATCTGCTTCTTTTGGATTTTATACCAAAAAAAAAAGTGCCAGCCTTGACACTCCATTGCCAGTTCTCAGTGACCAGCAATCAGTGACAAGAACTGACCATGTCCTCCCTTGTCTCCAGATTCTTTTCTGCCATTGAAGCATGTGAAGTTGGATGGTGTGGTGGTTAATTTTATGTGTCAGCTTGACATGTCCACAAGGTGCCCAGGCATTACTCAGACCAAACATTATTCTGGGTGTATCTGTGAGGATGTTTCTGGGTGAGATCAATATTTGAATGGGTAGACTGAAGAAAGCACGTTTCCCTTCTTAACCTGGGTGGGCCTCATCCAATCAACCAAAGACTTGAATAAAACAAAAACAAAAAGGCTAAGAGGGAACTCCTGCCTGACTGTTGAGCTGGGACACTGGTCATTTATGACCTTCAGATTCAGAGTGAAACATTGGTTCTTTTTGGGTCTCGAACCTGCTGGCTTTTGGACTCATACTGAAACTATACATCAGCTCTCCTGGCTCTCTTGCTTGTCAACTACAGCTCTCTGACTTGTTAGCCTCCATAATTGCATGAGTCAATTCCTTCCTTATAATAAAACTATTCTATCTATCTTCCAATCATATGTATTTTAGATGGTGGGCAGGGGAGCAGAGGGAGAGGAAGAGAGAGAATCGTAAGCAGTCTCCACACCCAGGCAGAGCCTGACCCAGGGCTTGATCTCACAACTCTGAGATCATGACCTGAGCTAAAATCAAGAGGCAGATGCTTAACTGACTGAGCCACCCAGGTGCCCCAGTGGAGTGTGTGTGTGTGTGTGTGTGTGTGTGTGTGTGTGTGTGTATGCACATATACACACATGCATATACATATATACCCTTTGAAGAACATGGGCGTTAGGTTAGGGTTGTTGATCCCCCAGGCAGTCAAAAATCCACATATAACTTTTGATTCCTCAAAAACTTAACTGCTAATAGCCTACTGTTGACTGGAAGCCTTACCAGTAACATCAAGAGTTTATGAACACATATTTTGTATGTTATATGTATTACATACTGTATTCTTACAATAAAATAAGCTAGAGAAAAGAAAGTGTTAAGAAAGTCATAAAAAAGAGATGACACATTTACAGCAATGTACTGTATTTATGGAAAAAACTTTACCTATAAGTGAACCCATGTAGTTCAAACCCATGTTTTTCAAGGGCCAACTGTATATATATGATATGTAGAGAATGTATTTATATATGCTACATATTATAAAATAGGATAACAAATAATAAAATAATATATGATACATATCTCTGTGTGTGTGTGTATGTATGTATGTATCCTGCTGGCTCTGTTTCTCTGGAAACAGAGATGGTGAAATTTGTATGGATGGTGAAATTTGTAATGTAACTGCAGAAAATGAGTAAGACATGGCACACAGTCAGTCTGTCTCTTGATAAGGTTCAGGAGAGAAACAGAACTTTTGGGCTTTTCTATTTTCCTGAAAAAAATAAAATGAGAAGGCATAAAAGCTACCTGCCATCTTTCAGGTCTCATCTTCCTGTGGCTCATCCTATTTTTCCTATTTTAAGGAGGCTGTGGACAGACACATACTCAGTGTGTCTCTATGATTGCTGCTCTAAGTGTGACTATCACAGAGCAAGTGCCTTGATGTCATCTCATCTAAAGCATCAGAGAGGATGTGTTAGGCAGGGAGGGGGAGGAGGTAGGAGAAAGAGAGTGATGACGAAGGTCAAAGGAAGAACAGCACAGGCCTAACTGTGGAAACAGAAAGCTGTGACACAGTCACAGACCAGAAGTGTCCCTTGGCTGTTGGATTAACACAGATGCACTCTGGTTAATGCCCTAAAGAAGATGAATTAAATGAAACACTGATTCTACAGAGAGTTGCTTCTGCAGGAGGCCAAGATTGGGGCACAAACAGTAGAAAAAGACTTGCATTCTAGTTTAATTTATTCAGTTCTGAGCAGATAACACATTACAGTTGAAATGCTTCCTGTTAATACGGTAAATTTTGAATTAGGTAGAATGTTTATGATTCTGACAAACTTTTTCACCTCAATCTAAATACCTACCTCCAGGTTTACTGCTCTCCTTGTTCCCAAGTCAATTAGAGAATTTTTGTAGCCTTGCTGTAAGATTGTTTCAGTAGAATGGCTAGATGGTTGTCTTTAGTATCCTGAAGTAGTAGAGCCATGTGGTAGATTTCAGTCCTTCTAGGCAGGAATGGCAGACTGGTTTCAATTATTATTTTTTTGTCATCGTGTCATTAGTACTTTAATTTTATAAGTGTCTATCGAAGTAATTTTTTCCCTTTGTTCTACACATAGGTGGGGAAGTTACTGACCTCTGCAGGGATGGTAGCAGGAGCTAATGGGGGTACAGCCAAGACCCAGTGTTATTTCCTCAGCTTGTTTAAATTCAGGTAAGTCACTGGAGAGTAAAAGAGGTACAATTTTACAACAGAGTGAAGATTCTAGGCAGTTCTTAGGGTCAGGCAATAAATATAAGCTCCATAAGCACAGAAATCTTTGTTCTTTTTCTTTCTTTCTTTTTTTTTTTTTAAAGATTTTATTTATTTATCTGACAGAGATAGAGACAGCCAGCGAGAGGGGGAACACAAGCAGGGGGAGTGGGAGAGGAAGAAGCAGGCTCATAGCGGAGGAGCCTGATGTGGGGCTCGATCCCATGACGCTGGGATCACGCCCTGAGCCGAAGGCAGATGCTTAACTGCTGTGCCACCCAGGCGCCCCTGTTCTTTTTCTTTCTTGATCAAGCCAAGGCACCTATGCATTCAATAAGCATTTGTTGAATGTTTGAAGGTGCCAGGAAATGCTCAGAAGAAAATAATTAGGTGAATATCTGTAGAAGTCAGGACTCTCAACAGCTCAGGGAATTGCTACTTGGTTCCTGTTCTGGGCTGGGTTTTGAATTTAGTGGCAATAGAACACTTAATTGGTATTACCTCTAGATTAGGGTTTTAATCTTAGATTTACAGATTCTAAAGAGGTATTTGGAAAGGCCTCAAGTGGTCAGTAAAGCTCCCAAAATGATATGCAAAATTTTGTAGGCAATCACACTTTTTTCTGAGATGCTTTAGCTTTCATCAGATTCTCAAAAGAATCTATAACCCATAAAATGTTAAGAGCTATGGCTTAACAAAGAAAGTTAGAAGGAGACAGCCTCTCCCAAAGTGCAATTTGAAAAGACATCTGAATGGAAGTTGAGTCATGGGACTACCTGGAGGAAGTGTTGTTGTAGGCAGTAGGAACAGCATATTAAGGGCCTGATGTGGCAGTGAGCTTAGTGTTTGAAGACAATAAGAAGGCCTTTGCTGTGGGGCAGAGTAAAGAAAAGGAGAATAGTAAGAAATGGATAGGGGAGGTAGCTGGGAGCCAGATCATGCAGAGTCTTATAGGTCATTGTAAGAATTTTATCATATTCCGACTATGATAAGATGTTATTGATTAACAAATGTAGTCAGAGAGCCAGAGTAAGTATTCACAGTCCATGAGAGCGACAGGATGTCTTTGAAACATGTTATTTCTTGGGTAGAAAAGTAAAACTAGGAACTCTGAAGATACAGTCAAGTTTCCCATGAGCACTGAATAAATAAATACTCTTAACTCACCAGTAGGTGGATATGTTGGAAAATGATTAATACGGAACATACTGTGTTATTATCAAGCTATCATGATGAGTATTGATTTAGTACTTTAAAGAAAGCTTCTTATTTCTGGAGAAGTTGAATAAATTTATTATATTTTCAGAGACCTAGTCCTTAGAAATAAAGTTATTTTAGTGTTATGCCATTACTTAGGTATTTTCACTTAGGTGATTTTTCAGGTGTGCAGAAAATTTGCATAAAAAATTTTGCATGTATATATTCCCTTCTCTTTTGCTGCAAAAGAAGCCAAGTAGTAAATATTTTTCCTCAGTAAAGAGTTCAACAAAGAAAAACAAATATTTACCACAGTCAAATCACATGAGTTTGGTGATAAAGAGAGGAAGGCTTTATCTACAGTTTACGCTAAAATTTTTTATCTGAAGGATAGCTATTGGCTAGCTATTGGCTAGCTATTTCCAATTACTCAGTAAACAGGTACTTATTAACAACCATAAAATACAATAAACACTGCCAATTGGAATAGGAAGGTTGTAAAAGTTTGAACCTTATTCATCCATTCATTTATCATTCATTCATTTGTTCGAATCAACTAATACCTATCACGCAAGTACCATGTACCAGGTACTGTGCTAGGAGTCAAACGTAGAAGAAGTTTTAATTTCAACTACAAATAATTAATAGTGTAGTAAGAACTCAACAGAGTAATTGTGGCTTCTTCTAATTCTAAATAAAAATAGGGTCAGCATATTTCTTCACAGTTATGACAACTGAACAGTAGACAGTCAATCCCTAGCCTCTCTTTGGATTTACTCTTCTCCTTCTCTGCTTTGACTTTGCTTGACAGCAATATGACTATGAATGTAACTGGATACAGCAAATAACAATCCAACTGGCCAAGTGCCTAATTCTCACGGTCAGTTAGATGACCACCGTCAGCCTCCTTTCTGCTCATCCTCTGGGAGTGCGGCAGAACTCATTTCAGGGATTTGCCATCCATAATCCTTTTGTGGTTCTTTGTGATGTGTGCACCCACTGGCTATTTAGTGGAAAGCCCTATCTCTCTATTAATAGAGAAAGTACATGTGACTAAAACGATGATTAACTCTCAACTCAGTACTCGAACATCAGGCAATTAGTTCACTCTTGCTTTGGAATTTGGAAGCATTCTATTCTATACTGAATCCTCAACTAGTAAAAATTCTTACTTGTTAACAAAATGGTAGAATAAAATGGTAATTGGGAAGGTAATAATTTCTCTAGCTCACAGACACCTCTTATACTACTAAATGTGTATAGTATTTGTATGACTTTTAAGATACATTTTGTTTTCAGTCATCTATTACTGTATAACAAATAACCCCAGATCTTGTAGGATTAAAACAATAAACATTGTATTTCATCAGTATATTACAATATGGGCTGGGCTCAACCAAGCAGTTCTTGTACTGGTGTTATTGGAGGTCACTGATGTGGATGTATTCAGCTGCTAGTGCCGCGGGATCACTGGGAAAGTTGTGCTTTCTGTGTTTTCATGTGGCCTTAGGCTTCTCTCTCTATGTGTCCTGTGTCCTCTCTACATTGCCTCTCTGCAGGTTAGATGGCTTTCTTCACACAGCACTTCAGAGCCCTCAAGAGTCCTAGGACATAAGGCTTAGCCCCAGAACTAAAACCCTTCACTTGTACCACATTATTGGTGAAAGACGGCCAACCCAGATTCAAGGTGAGAGAACTACACTGGGATGTGAATACTCAAAGGCATAATACACTGGGCCTCTAATATAACAACTACCTTGAATTGAGTAACTTGTAAACCTGTACTATACACTCAGGTTGAAAGAGGACGTTAGGATATGGTAGGCCTGAGCTCCTTAGCAAAGCAAAGTGTTACTAATTCTTGATGATCAGGGTCCTACCTGTTTTGCACTTTGTGTTTCCAACAATACTTAATTTCTGGAAATCATCTTTAATCATCCTGGTCCCTTTGTCTGGGAGAGCTTTCTCTTACTCTTCGACATCTGACCAAATCTTTCCCTCCTCAAACTTGAGCGCCGGCTTTCCCTCCCTCAGGAGCCCTGCCTTATGCTCTCAGGTTCTACTCGGTCCTTTCTTCTGGACTTCTAGAACATAGCCTATATTTATCTCTTTCACAGAACTTACCATATTGTTGAATGTTAATCAGACCATATTAAAACGTTGAGGAATTTGTTTCATGAGTGTTTCCCCAGATAGACTGTGAACAACCTGAAGGCAGGTGTTGAGTCTTATTAATGTGATTTCCGTCATTCTGTAAGTACCGAGTAACACTATGTTAAAACAGAATTGGAACTATAGGAGCGTATCTTGTGCAATCCAATGTCACCAAATCGTCTTGAATAATGCAAGGCAATATTAGTTGCTTAATAAAATTGTATGGTTGATTGAAAAAATAAATCTATTTCTCTTAGTTACTGCATAACAGATATAAACCAGGGACCTGGTAAACTTTCAGTAAGCTTTATAAGCATTTCAATTCCTAGGTAGGAAAGAAGAAGCAATATGCCTTGGGCATAACTTTTCAAGTAATATCAATGTTTAACAGCATAAACTTTTCAGATGGGGGCATATGGCTAAAAATAAATCCATACCCTTCTAAAGATGCTGGCTAAAATTTTTAGGACATGTGTTCATGCTACCAAACACAAAATATTCTCTTGCGTCTATAAAACAGAATAAAACCTGTAGGAAACCAAATTACTTTGCTAAGTGTGACAAATCCGAACTGTTACAGAGCAAGAGATAACATAAATCAATGGGTCTCGGAGGCAAACACTGGGAGTTATTTTGAGGTGAGTGAAATGAAGTCTTCATCCGAAAACTACATTGCATTCCCATAGATCAAGCTTTCAGTTTTATGTTATATGGTAAATCATTTATGCACAATGATTTCAGCCACCTGAAAGCCCTAAATAAGTGTAATAGCAACAGGGAGCCACTCAAGCGCATGCCTGCATTTACAGGCCTCCCTTTCTTTTAAGTACTTTGTGGTAATCTGTATGGCTGTATGTGACAATTTCCCCTTCTAAAACCTAAAAGCAGAGACACCGCAGGGGTTTGGATTACCAGGTGACTCACAGTGCTTGAATTTGATACACCGTTGCCAAGGCAATGAAATGTCATAAACATCTTCTACATCTACCATCTTTTTCCCTGTTTTTAGAATCAGTTGTTCTAAGAGGAAGGGATATAATGGCAAGAACTCTTGTTTAGAAGGCAGAAGAACTGGGTTCTAAGTGTGGCTCTGCAACTTCTTAGCTGTGTGACTCTGGACAAATTACCTGACCTCTATGAGTTTATGATTCCTCACTTATAGAATACCACTGGAGAGGAAAAGAAAGTGTGCTTTATGTCCACTGTTCCTTCCTCTTAAGAATATTTGATTTTCCATAGTCCACGGCCCTAGGACATTTTATAACTGAGGACTGCTTTAGAACTTTACTATTATTATTTTTTAAATATATTCCCATATTACAAAGGAACCACTATTTTATTTATTTAATTAAAAATTTTTTTAAGACTTTATTTGACAGAGAGAGAGAGAGAGAGAGAGAGAGAGAGAGTGAACCCAAGCAGGGGGAGCAGCAGGCAGAAGAAGAGGGAGAAGCAGACTCCCCACTGAGCAGGGACCCCAATGCGGGGTTCAGTCCCAGCACCCTGGGATCATGACCTGAGGCGAAGGCAGATGCTTAACCAACTGAGCCACCCAGGCACCCCTAGAACTTTATTATTTTATTTTATTTTATTTTATTTTATTTTATTTTATTTTATTTTATTTTAAAGATTTTATTTATTTATTCAACAGAGATAGAGACAGCCAGCGAGAGAGGGAACACAAGCAGGGGGAGTGGGAGAGGAAGAAGCAGGCTCATAGCGGAGGAGCCTCATGCGGGGCTCGATCCCATAACGCCGGGATCACGCCCTGAGCCAAAGGCAGATGCTTAACCGCTATGCCACCCAGGCGCCCCTAGAACTTTATTATTTTAAATCATGCTTTCAACTTGGGTAATTAGTAGTTTCTGGCTGATAATTGTGACTAGATGAAGTCTGGCTCCTCATCGTCCCCCCTGAAGAAATAATGTACAAAAAACTGAATTAGGAGTCAGGAAATCACAGACTAATTGTTTAAATTATCTGGCTTTTAGTTTCCTCAAATAAAAGGATTGGGTAGATGATCTAAAGCCTTTCCAGCCGTAATAGTCTCCCCTATGACTCTTAGGGCCTACTTTCCCCCATTTTAAGAGATGTGTAACTGAATCTTAAGAGACTGTGCTTAGATGTAGTGAAGAGAAGGGCCATATGCACCGCAATGTTCATAGCAGCATTGTCCACAATTGCCAAATTGTGGAAGAAGCCGAGATGCCCTTCAACAGATGACTGGATTAAGAAGATGTGGTCCATATATACAATGGAGTATTACTCAGCCATCAAAAAGAACGGTTTCACAACATTTGCAGCAACATGGACGGGACTGAAGGAGATAATGCTAAGTGAAATAAGTCAAGCAGAGAAAGACAATTATCATATGGTTTCACTCATTTATGGAACATAAGAAGTAGGAAGATTGGTAGGAGAAGAAAGGGAAGAAGGAAGGGGGGGTAAAAAGAAGGGGGAATGAACCATGAGAGATTATGGACTCTGGGAAACAAACTGAGGGCTTTAGAGGGGAGGGGGGTGGGGGATCGGGATAGGCCGGTGATGGGTATTAAGGAGGGCATGTATTGCATGGTGCACTGGGTGTTATATGCAAGTAATGAATCATGGAACTTCACATCAAAAACAGTGTATGAGGGTTCCTTTTTCTCCACATCCTAGCCAACACTTGTTATTTCTTATCTTTTTGATACTAGCTGTTCTGACAGGTGTAAGGTGATATCTCATTGTGGTTTTGATTTACATTTCCCTGATGATTAGTGATGTTGAGCATCTTTTCATGTGTATGTTGACCATCTGTAGGTCTTCTTTGGAATAATGCCTATTCAGGTCTTCTACCAATCTTTTAAACAGATAGTTTGTTTCTTTGTTATTAAGTGATAAGAGTGCTTTATATATTTTGGATATTAACCTCTTATTGGATATATGATTTCCAAATATCTTCTCCCATTCAGTAGGTTGTCTTTTCATTTTGTTGGTGGTTTCCTTGGCTGTGCAAAATCTTTTTAGTCTGCTATAGTCCTATTTGTTTATATTTGCTTTTGCTTCTCTTGTCTTTGGAGTCAGTCCAAAAAAATATCACTAAGACCAATGTCAAGTTACTGTCTATGTTTTCTTCTAGGAGTTTTATGGTTTCAGATCTTATACTCAAGGCTTTAATCCATTTTCAGTTAATTGGGACTCCCCACCCAGTGCAGAGCCTAACACGGGGCTAGATCTCACAATCCTGAGATCATGACCTGAGCTAAAATCAAATGTCAGACACTTAACCGACTGAGCCACCCAAGAGCCCCCATTTTGAGTTCATTTTTGTATAAGGTGTAAGATATTCTTTAGCATATAGCTGTCCAGTTTTCCCAGCACCATTTGTTAAAGAGACTGTTCTTTCCCCATTGTACTGTATTGGCTCCTTTGTCCTAATTAATTGACCGTATATGCCTGAGTTTATCTCTGGACTCTATTCTGTTCCATTAATCTGTGTGTCTGTTTTTATGACAATACCATACTGTTTTGACTAGTATACTTTGTAGTGTAGTTTGAAATCAGGGACTGTGATACCTCCAGCTTTGTTCTTTCTTAAAGTAGTTTTGGCTCTTCAGGGTTGTTTGTGGTTCCATGTGGTTCCAAATAAAGGCCTATTCTCCTCATTTTAAGAAGAAGTAACTGACAGACTGCCATGGCAGACGGTGTGTGTGTGTGTGTGTGTGTGTGCATGTGTGTGATTTGACTGAGGCTATATAGCTGTTTAGTGGTAGAAACTTCTCATAGGCAGAGGAAAACCTCCAGATGTTAGATGCTGTTAGTCTCAGGAGATCCATCAGTATCTGCGTCCCCCAGGACCATCTGGGTCCCTCAGGACTTCCAAGGACTACTTAGGTGGTTGATATGTCTGTGATTTTAGTTTTCAGAATAAATTGCTCTTATTTGTGGAGCTTTATCCAACAATAACAAAATAACACTCCAACTATTAATGTTAATTTACTACAAGTCAAGTTCTTCATAAGTAAGCACATTACATGCATTATTTTTTTGAATCCTCACATGAAGTCTATGAAATAGATGATTGCTATCACTGTTTTATAGATGAAGGGCAGAGAAACTAAATGATTTTCCAGGTTCACACTGCTAGTAGCAATGTTAGCAGAAAGCTGTATCCAGGTCATTCTGACTGTAAAGTCGATTATACCGCTTCCTTTGACTAGTCACAGTTTAAAATTTTATCTCCTCCATATTCTTCCTCTTTCTGTACTGAGCACCACCAATAAGTGAAATCTTGCTCCTCTGGACTCCTAAAGCTCCATTATGTGTAACCCATGAGATTTCGTCAAACACTATCTTGTATCATTGTTATTCCAGTACAACTCTTTTCCCTAAATTAAGCCTTAATCTTCCTGAGAACGGAAAAGTCCTCTTAGATTCCTTCTGCCCTTCACCATTCTTTGCATACAGTAAATTCTTAGAAATGTTTGTGGTTGAAATGACTTTCCTTCTGGATTGAGTTCATCTCCAAGGACAGATACTATCTTATTTTAACCAGGAAGGATCCCGCGGTTCTGCCTGCTGGCTGATCATTCTCATCTCTGGATTCTGTAGCTGTATGAAACCCAAGAACAAAGGAGAACAGACGACATCCAGTGGAGGGCAAGCCATGCTAATTTTTGTTGACTGGCCCATTGAAGTGGTAATGAGGCTGAATTACTGCCTTGGGTCAGAGCAGACCTGGAGCTCTTCTGCTTTGTTATTCATCTTTTCCTGAGGGATTAGCAACCCAGGCTGACAGTTTTTTTTCTGCCAGGCAAACCCCAAACCTCTTGGTGAAGTGACAAGAAACATTCACCCCAATGTGCATCTTCCCAAGAAGACCTAAGGCAAAGTGCTGGCTTTCTCTGTAGTTCCCAGGCAATCGAATCTGCCATAAAGTACAATTCAGAGCCTCATGCTACAGGGAAAAACAAGCAAGCAGAAAAGAAAAAAAGTCCATTCTGCATACTGATTTTGTCTAATGTGGCATTTGCACACATGGGCGGCCACAGTTCTTCCACGCTGCTGCCAGATTAATTCTTCCCAAACACTGCTCCGATGATGAAACCTGCACTAGCTCTGCCTCCTGAAAAAGACAAGCCTGGGAATGAAAGGGTTGCCACCGTTAGGCTCCAACCTATATTTTCATCTTCTGTTCCTATTATTTCAAATTCCAACCAACAATCTCCTATGTTTATTCTACACTTTTCCATGCCTTTGTATGTGCATATATATCTTCATCTGTAAGTTAAAAGCCTAGTTAAGCTTCAAATTCCAGCAGCTCACTTGCCCCCCATACAAGCCTACTCTGACCATGCATGTTGGCAGAAGTATTTACTCCTTCTGTTAACACTGGTTTGCCCGTGGCATTTGTATTTTTTCTTGTCTGGCTCATGTTTGCTCAATCTGCAAAACCTAGTCCAGGGCCTAGCACATAATTAGCATTCAGTAAATGTTTGTTGAACTGATATGGATTTCTACTTATGTGGCCTTTGCATTGATGGTTGCTTTGGAAACCAAATATAAAATTATACAAACTTATCATTTTCAAGGGTTAAAGATAATTCCCAGTTTTCAAGGAATGAGAGACTCCCCTCGATGTTTTCAGGGCCTAGTGCTGCACGTGGGTATCTCTAGACTTCCTGTTTCAGGCAGATGACACTGAAAAGTGCTGGACTTCCTGAGTGCCTGCTCGGTGCTACATTACTTCCCAGTCTCACCTCTAGTCGTCCTGGTGACATGGTGATGATGGCTATGTCATTTTTAGAGCAGGCAAATGAGCAGTGCTCAAAGATCAGCATCCCTATGCACAACTGCATTGAGAGTGAGTGCCCGAGTCGGAATTCCCACCCAGGTCTGTCTGGCTCCAGATCTCGCGTTCTCCCCCCATCACCCTATGTTCTGTCTTTGAACCGCTCAGCAGGTTCTATGGAAGTTTCTGCTGTTTTTTCTGTCACTTTCCTGAGGTTCGTTTCCCACTCCTGCAGCTTCACAAAAGGCCAATTACGCCTGCCAGTGACCTGTTTCCTCTAATAGGATTTCCGATGGCTATGGCGCCATTTCAGCATCTGCTTCTCTCTGCCCAGAGCTGAGCTCCCAGGAGGCACTGGCAGTCTGGCAGCAGGTCGTTTCAGCTGCTTGTTTCGCCACCCTCTCAGCCCAAACTGCTTCTCTCAACCTTTCTGCAATACATCACTTACCTGCCCTGAATTCCCCTTTTGCCTCCTCTCCGCCTATCTCAGAGGCCTGCAAGTCTCAACTGTGGAAACTCTCAGAGCATCAGGGAAGACTAGAAACCTTGTTGCCAGGTTTAGGAATTGGGCTGTGGGGAAAATTCCACTGAGACTCACCTAATGAAGATTACCTTTGAACTACCTAGGAAGAAATGGTTTTCGGGGGCTTGAGGAGATGCGTCCTAGGCAGATTGGGAGAGGGACTCTAAACCTAAGTAAGCAAGCAGAACTGTTTGTAAGTACCACAGCACCCCCCTGAATACAGTTAAAGAACCACATGGAAGTATTGTTTCATAAATTCTAAGACGCACTTTTATTTTTTTAACATTTGAACACTCAGTAATTGGAATGTGGCTTAAAATTGATATTGTATAGCCATTGTTGGCCCAACAGTAGTCAGCATAGTTAGCTGTCCTTGTGTTTGCCTGTGTGGTCATCAAATGCACCAGCGTCAGAATTTTCCCAAATGGGCAAGAAGGGTAGACTAGCATTATATAATTGCAAAACCAACTTAAAAGCCCAAGTTTTTAGTTCTTTTATAGTTTATTTTAGGAAATGCTTCATCACCAAAGTTCTTGGTGGCACAGAGGACAATACTGTATGGAAAAGCCTGGACCCCAATGACTGAGTCAAAACTGAATCTATTCAGAAGAGTCAGATCTGGACACAAGATGTTTTTAGAAAAATCTGAAGCAATTTAACTTGCTTATATTTTCCTTTGTATGTATGCCCAAGAATGATATATGATTTTAAAGATGCCTAAATATATTAGAGCTCTTTTAATAAATATAAAATAAAAATTATAAGTGATAAAATAGTGTGTGTCATAGTCAAATTGGTGTTTTTCTCCGATGCAGCTTATAATAATGTTTAAATGTGCACGGGAAAAGCTTTACTTTTGCATTATACAGGGCTGAGTTTAAATTCTGGTTTTACCACTTACTAGCACTGGGACTCTGGGCATATTATTAGGTCTTCCGGACAGAGTAAAATTCATAAATGTGGCGAATCATTTGGTATTCTGCAAGCTTTATTAAGTCATTTCTTTCATTTTGCAAGACTTTGTAAATATTTAGTGTTAGCTTTTTCTTTTTTTTTTACTAGAAAGTAAAAAATACACATTTCTTTAAAAAATCTATAGCTTTCTTTACTGGTTGATTTTATAGTTTCAAGAAAGTAATGTGTATTTTACAACTTAATTTTGCTATCACTTAATAGAATAGGAATAAAATGACAGACCAGGAGGTATGGTAGAGCCCAAAGTCTTGGTGGAGACTTGTAGGTTTCCTCTAAATACTAATGGAAACATAGTGTTTGGCAAGGCTCTGACTTATCTCCTTTAACAAGGCATGGTTTGACACAACATCATGGATCCTGGGATTCATAACTGGACTTCTGTTTTGATGTCCATGGTATAGATAAAAGTTTAATAATTCTAAATAATAGCAACAGAATTTGTGGGCTTGTGGCTGCCCCACCAAAGACTACATCCAGCTTCCTTTGCAGTTTGGTGTGGCTGCGTAACTAAGTTCTGGCCAACAGTATGTGAGGAGAAATGAGGTGTGCAACCTTGGGCGGTGTCCTTAAAATGACAATGTAGTCCTCTTTTCCTGTCATTATTGGGAGAGTGGGAGGGACGGTGAAAGCTGAGGACATTATCTTGAGTCAAAGATGGAAGCTATGTATGAAAGGTGGCAGAAAACAAGACAGAAAGAACATGGTCCTTGATGCTTTTGGATGATTTTTGCCGTATCACCTTAGACCACTGATCCAAACTTCAACGTGAGAGAAGTACATTTTTATCTTGTTTAAGCCACTGTTATGTTGAGTCTCTCAGTTACAGCAACCAAAAAAGTTATGCTAACCTCTTTACTTTCAAGGTCCTGTCCTCTCATTGTTCTCTCTCCCTGAGACTCTTTACCCCTGTGTGCCAATCTTATAAAGGGGTTCCTTGGACCTACATTCCTGTGCTCCTATTCTGAGGACCTACTACATCTTGAAATCTAGTTGCCTTGCAGCTGCTGGTCCTCTTCCCTGCTAGTCCTGCTTTTCATGGAAATTGTTTCTCAAAATCTGGTTTATGTTCGCTCTGACTACCTGAATTTTCTATTATGCTTCCTATCTCCTCTTAAGATCTTTAACGTCCTTAAGTTGAACTTGATACTGACTATAACCATAAACTGTCTTTTCCTTGCCTTGCCTATGTGATCCTTTTTTTTCATCACCAACCACCACAAGGTCTACAGACAATGTTTCTATACCCACAGGAAATAGACCTGGTCCCTGATTTCAATCTTATCCTGGTTTGCTCTGAGCTCTTCAGCTGATGATTGAAGAAGCTCACTGAAACATACTAATATTCATAAACCGTTGAGTGACTATTGCATAAGTAGCACTTTTTAGACATTATTTCCAATCTTTACAACTCTAAAAAGAGTTATCCCCATTATACAGATGAGAAAACGGAGACTCAGAGTGGATAAGTATCTTGCACAAGATGCCTCACCTAATAAGTAATGGATCTTTGATTAAAATCTAATTTATATTTTTCCCTCTATATACATTATTGCCCAGCCTGGTGACAAGACAAGGGCCCAAAGGTGAGGGCGTGATGGAAAAAAAAAAAAAAAGAAAAAAAGAAAAGGGAATCCATAGTGATATCATCTTGGCACAGGTACACAGACTCCAGAGAGGTGAAGGGCCTCTCCAGCATCCTGCTCTACGATCCACATTAACACCAGGATGCAAAGATTAACATTTCAAATCTGTTCAGGAAAAAAAAAAAAAAAAAAATGCTCTCCTTCTAACTTCTGCTTTTTGGATTAAAAAAAAAAATCTTTTTTCTCACCTTTCCTCCCCCAGCATTCTTCTATTTCCCTGACCTTGACAGATGTTTCTCCCTAAGTCCTCTGAATTCATACAGAGTAAAATGGCTTATTTTAATTTCCCTAGATGTCTTTATTGAATTCTTTCACAGTGCTTTATGGAAAATATCTGATTACTAATTCATAGAACAGGCCATTAAAGGATTCTCTGGCAAGTGCCTGCCGCAGTGGTGTTCAGGCCAGGGAGACTCTGTAGTCACTGGTTCTGACCTGCTGCCCACAGGCTCAGAAGTAAGAAGGCCAGCTAAACTCTAAGATCTTGCCGTTTACCCCATTATATCACCTCCTGAGAAATTCTTAATGGAAAATACTGCCCCAGCACCCTGGCCAAACTCTTGAAAGATTAGAAAGCAAGGCAGTTTAACATAGAAGTTAAAATCTTGGGTTCTGGAATCAGAGTGGGTTTAAATCCCATTGCTCCTGTGTAAGTGAGCTTGGGCTAGTTTCTTAATTTCTGTTCCTCTGTTCTGTAGTCTGGAAAGTGGAAGAATAACTACTTCATAGAGTATTTGTCAGGATTACATGAATTAATACAAGTAAGGTGCATACAGCAGTACCTGGCTTATATTAAGTGCCTCCTAAAAAGTTAATTATTACTCTTATAATTCAGAATAAGAGTCCTATGAAACATGGTATAAAATACTATAGCATGGTGAGTACCTGCACCACACAGGCATTTTCTGGCCTATGTATGTAAACACTCATAAACATGAAATCATATGAAACCACTGTCCTTAGCAGTGTGATTCCTCTAACCCAGCTTGGTTGACAAATATAGTGTCCTAAGTGATCAGATGATACTCTCAAGGAAGAGGGTGAATCTCCATTAGAGATCTGATAGTTACAGGCAGAATGAGTTATTAGTGAATAGTTAATGTGGGTTAATGTCCCCTCAGCTTGACTAAACTTTAGACGGATTTCTAACTCATCATAGGCCCCTGACCTCCATTTTCTTAGAGAATTCCTTTAGAAAACTTACAACTGTAAATAATTTCTCTGTTTCTTTGAGATGTAAATTTTCTCCAAGATTCTTGCTGGTTTTACAACCAAGGAAAGTCTTCCCAAGGGCCTGAAAACCATCCATTTGAAATGTAGTCATCAGAATGATATAGCCACTCTCCCAGGCTTGTGGGAGGGTAGGAGCCTAATTTCAATAATCATCAATTAACAAACACAGATGACCTAATTACATTGACCAACCTTTCCCCATAACTGTCTTTCAGTACTTTTCTAGTAGCTCACCCCAGCACTTAAAAACTCTCCCACCTTTAACTCTCAGGGGAGTTAAATTCAATCTCTTCCTCCCATTGCAACAGTCTGAATAAAGTCTTCCTTAACCTCATCCAGTGCAATTTTTCTTTGACACTACAATCAGCAGGTAGAACCCAACCATGAAACAGATGTTTCTAGGCATAAAGAATGGTGCTGATATAAAAGTAGAAATGAAGAATAAAAGAAGTCTCTTGTCCTCCCTGCCAGCCAGCCAACACATAAACAAGATTTTGCTTTAGAATAAGGGAGTATGAAGGCAATGGGTTGTAGGGAGTGATGAGTGTGTCTCAGATTCAAGCAGAAGATAAATTACAGTCATTGCAGAGAAGTCACAATATGTGCTCATCTCTCAGAGGTTGGCTGGGCTTTGGGAAGACTGGACAAAGGCCCAAAGTGACAGACTTTTGTGATAAAGTCCAGAGAAAGATTCCTCTCACAATGACAGTCAATTCAATTCTCCAGGAGACCCCTCATTTTTTCAATAAAACTCCAGGTGAAGACCAGCCATCTCAGCCTCTAAAGACCCTGGAAGTGTGCTGGGATCTTGCCCCTATTTAGAAAGCTTCTAAGAAGTCAATCTTTGAGCATAGCTGTCAGTTAGAAGGAAAATTCTGGCTAATGTCTGAGTCTGCAGAACCAGGGTCCTTCACATGCCCTCTCAGGTTAAATGAGGCATCTTTAAACCTTGTAGAAACAGAGAGATGGTGGGTAGTTTTTCAAACACTTAAACAGCATTAGAATACTGTCAGGAATTTGCTAGGTAGGAAAGCACATGGACTCTAGAAACAGAACTAACATTCATGTGGTGTTGACATGTGAATAGATACAGATACAGGAGGGGAACACAATAGAAAGTAAACAAGAACCAAAATATCACTGGGCGTCAGGCATATAATAAATGTGCATCTCAAATCAGTGAGGACCACATGGACGATTAATTCATTAATTGATGTAAGGGCAATTGGGTAGTCATCTATAAAAATAAAGTGTGATCCATACCTCGTTCCTTACATAAGAGAAAATTACATACGGAGCACATGTAGAAAAAACAAAATGATAAAATACTAGAAGAAACTATAGGAAGATTCTTTGATAATGTGGAAGTGAGGGAAGCCTTTCTAATGATAACACAAAACTTTGAAACCATTAATTTTTAAAGTCTTGATTAAGTCAACTATAAAACAATTTTAAAAATCTGCATGGCAAAAATCACCATAAGACACAAGACAAATGCAGAACTGGAGAAGATCTTTGTAACTCATAACACATACACAGGGCTGTATGCCTAATGACAAAGAACTCCTTTAAATCAATAAAAATAGGCCAACAACATCTCCAAAAAGGGCAAAGGGTACGAACAGGTAGTTCAGAGAGAAAAGTAAATACAAATGGAACATAAGCATATGAAAAGAAGCTCAACTTCACTCATAATATGAGAAATGGCACAGAGATACTATTTTTCATCTGCCAAATAAGCAAAGGTCCAAAAGTTTGATAACATGTTTTATTGATCAGGACATAAGACTTTCCCATATATTGCTGGTGATGGGGTAAATATTTATAACCCCTAAGGAGGGCAAATTGGCAATACTTATCAAAAGGACAAATATACATAAGACCTGAACAGTAATTTAACTTCTGAAAATGTATCCATCATATATATACCTGCACATCTAAAATATAAACAAGGTTATTCATTACAGCATTGCTTATAATAACAATATACCAGAAGCAATATAGGAGATAGTGAAATAAATTATGGTACTTTCATACAATTAAATAGTAGGTAGTGCTCTATTTTCTGTTATGGAAAGATCTTCATTAATTAAAATCAATAGATTAAAAAAGCAAGATGAAGAACAGTGTGTAGAGTATGGTACTATTTGTTAATTAGCTTAAAAGGGAGAAGTAAAAGTGGAAAATATATAATCATATTTGCTCGTGTTTTGATTAAATATCCCTGAAAGGATATACCTGACACTGTGGTTGCATATGAAAAGGAGAAATGGGAATCTGAAGTCATAGGTACTACAGAGAGACTTTCTTCACTGAATATTATATATCATTTACACTTTCTTATTTATAAATCATGAATCAAATACATTATCTACTAAAAAAACACAAATTAAAATCTTTATGGAGAAAATTTCTCAGGTTAAAAAAAAATAAAAGTAGAAAATGATGAACATTTTTAGTTTTCTCCAGCTTAGAATTTTAAAGCTGAGAATATATGTGACCAAGATCTAAGAGACACACAAGTTTATGGAAATCATTGTTAGCACACAGGGTCAGCCTCACATAACCCCATGTCCTGTGTACCTATCATTGTATCAAAAAATGTGCAGAAAATTATGTGTGATTCAAGAATATGTGAGCAGATAAAATGTATCTTAAATTTATATTAGAGATCCCACACCTATACACACTAAAACTCTCTTATTTGACATCTCATAATCTGAAATGTTTCATTTAACCCTTTCCCAAATCTACTACGGCTGATGTTTATTTAAGATATGAACTGCTGTTGCTCTCATGCTCATATCTTCCCAAGTGGAGGAGAGACTCTACATCATTCTCTGATAGATTTTGGTGATATTTTTAGCCCTGATCATAGGTATGAAGACCTTCAACTCCAGAAATCCAGAATCTGGAGTACTCTCAGGAATTAGGAAAATCTTTTAGAAACTGATAATTCTTCATTAATGCTGTGTTTTCTTTGTCTACAAGCATTTTTCCTCTCTCAAGGTGGATGTGTGTGTGTGTGTGTGTGTGTGTGCAAAACACCAATCTATGCATATATACACATATGTATGTGGGAGGGATTGGAAATTATTTTCTTTTAAAGTGTATTTGCATTTTTCCTGCAAGAGGCCTCACAGTTTCCAGGAGACTTTCCAAGTAATTGCTGACTTAGAAAGGGATAAGTATCTGTAAATAACAGACATCTCTCACAGACTCCCCTCTCCCCTTTCCTACAGCTACTACTGTTAAGTCTAGGTTGTCCCTTTCTCTTGGGTCTGGATGACTGTGACAGCAGCATAGTCACCTGTCTCCCTTCAGGCTCTCTAAGCTCCCGATTACACACAACCAACTGGTTGTTAGCATAATCTTCTAAAAAATAATTTACTGCCTCCTTTATCAAATTTGTTGAGGAGAGATTGATGGTACTACAAGTTGAACTACAGTCAAACCTAACGATTATGCTGTAAGAATGCATACACACGTGGTCTTTGTTCATTGTCCTGGAATTCTTCTCTGTTCCTGTTTTTATTAGTGGGGGAAATGGCCTTATTTGTTTTGTTCATAGAGTAAACACATTTTTCTTTAATATATAAAAATGAACTAGAAAATCTATTTTACTGGTCACTTCTTCAAGAAGAAAAGCCTATTGGGGCGCCTGGGTGGCACAGCGGTTAAGCGTCTGCCTTCGGCTCAGGGTGTGATCCCGGCGTTATGGGATCGAGCCCCACATCAGGCTCCTCCGCTAGGAGCCTGCTTCTTCCTCTCCCACTCCCCCTGCTTGTGTTCCCTCTCTCGCTGGCTGTCTCTATGTCTGTCGAATAAATAAATAAAATCTTTAAGAAAAAAAAAAAAGAAGAAAAGCCTATTTTTTTGTTGCTGTTTTTTTTTTTTTTTAATTTTTGCTTTGTTTTGTTTTTAGAAACCTTCCAGAGGGTGAATGGTCTATGCATGAATACAAAGCAACTATGTTACCAGGTGCTTAAAAACTGCATTCAACTGCCTGGAGAGAAAAATGACCATAATGACCTCTAATTTAAAGGTAAAGAGATTTCTGGAAAGGCAACATAATAATAACTAACAGACCTTTGCAGTTTATAAGTGCTTTCATGCAAATTATCCCATTTAATTATAATAAGTAGAAATCTATTATTCTTATTGTGAAGAAGAAGGAAATGAAGGCTTCAAATGATAAAGTAACTTGTCCAAGGTCATGCAGACAGTAAGAAATGGAACTGTGACCGTAACTTACATTTTCTGACACCACATTTCATATTCTTCCACATATGATTAATAACTCCCCCACCTGTCATGAGAAATTTTAGTGCTGTAATTTTATTAAGTACCCCTGAAATCCTGATACTCAAGTTACTGACCCACAGAACAGGTTAAATAAAGAGGGCCTTTTTTGAAAGGGTAAGGAAAAACAACACTGGTATTTTAGAACTAGTGCTTGTTTATGTCATGGAGAAAGCTAAAAGTCCCCTGTAAAAGGGTCTTCACAGAGGCACTACCTTATCACTGCCCACCTGGCTATGTATAAGTCACAGCTAGAATGCTCCCCTTCCCCCTAATGGTAGGGTTGTTCCTAATCTAGTTAGCTATCTTTTATAAAATGATCCAAGGGGGAAATACCTTCCAGAGTTTCAAGCTAGGAAAGAGTTCCTTTCTCTATATATCTTGATAATATTTTCTTTATAATGACAGCTCTGTAGCGCACTTCAGTCTTGGCTTGCCAAGGAGCTTAGAGCCAAATTGTGTGCTTAGTTGCAGTCATTCTCCTTAGGTTTTCTGGAATATTTTCTTTCCTTTTTCTCTCATCTAAAAATTCTCTTTTAAACTATCTGGTTCATATCTTTTACTATTGCTTTGATGGGGTCTTATTTTACTGTAATTATATCTTCTATTGTAAGCCTTCTCAAGTCTTTTTTGAAGATAGGCAGAATATAAATATATAGAGGCCCACTCTAAGTAACATTGGTATGAATAGGAGCATTTACTCCATTGGGAAAAAAAATAACAAAAGTATACCAGGTACAAATGGCTTATTTAAATGTTGAGAAAGGGGGAATGAACCATGAGAGACTATGGATTCTGGGAAACAAACAGGGCTTCAGCAGGGTGGGGGGTGGGGGAATGGGATAGGCTGGTGATGGGTATTAAGGAGGGCACGTATTGCATGGAGCACTGGGTGTTATACGCAAGTAATGAATCATGGAAATTTACATCAAAAACTAGGGATGTACTGTATGGTGACTAACATAATAAAAAATATTATATAAAAAAAATAAATGCTTGAGAAGCTCAAGCAGCAGACGTTTGTGTTGTGAATGCACAGGGTAATAAGGGTAATAAAGTCCTGTTTTCTTTGCTTTATTCTTTGTTTTTGTTTTTTATTGTGGTAAGAACATTTAACATGAGATCTATGCCCCCTTAACAAATTTTTAAGTGCACGATACAGTATTGTTAACTGTAGAGCACACTGTTGCACAACAGATCTCTAGAACTTCTGCATGTTGCAAACTAAAATTTTATACCTGTTGAATTAGCAACTGCCCATTCCTCCTCCCCTAATTCCCTGGCAAGCGCCACTCTTATCTTCTGTTTCTATGAGTTTGGCTGTTTTAGGTACCTCATATGCTATAGACTGAATGTTTGTGTTCTCCAAAATTGTTGAAATCAAATCCCTAGTGTGATGGTATTTGGAGGTGGAAACTTTGGGAAGTGAGCCCTCATGAATGGGATCAGTGCCCTTATAAGAGACCCCAGAGAGCTCCCTGGCCCCCTTTCATCATGTGAGGACACAGTGAAAAGATGGCTGCATGAACTAGGAAGTGGGCTCTCTAAATTCATTCATGAATTTGTTGGCTCCTTGATCTTGAACTTCCCAGTCTCCACAACTGTGAGAAATAAATTGTTGTTGTTTATAAGCCACCCAGTCTGTGGTATTCTGTTAGAGCAGCCTGATGGACTAAGATACGTAAGTGAAACCTGCAGTATTTGTCCTGTGTCCGGCGTATTTCACTTAGCATCATGTCTTCCAGGCAAAGAGGTACATGAAAAGATGCTCAAGATCACTCATCATCAGGAAAATGCAAACCAAAATTACAATGAAGTATCACCTCATGCTTGTTAGGATGGCTATTATTAAAAAAAAAAAAAAGATAACAAGTGTTGGCAAGGATGTCAGAAAAGGGGAACCTTGTGCATTGCTCGTGGGGATGTAAAGTGGTGGAGCCGATCTGGAAAACAGTATGGAATTTCTTCAAAAAATTAAAGCTAGGACCACCATGTGATCCAGCAATCCCACTTCCGGGTATTTATCCAAAAGAACTGAAATCAGGATCTCAAAGAGGTATCTGCACTCCCATGTTTATTGCAGCATTATTCACAACAACCACGCTATGGAAACAACCTAAATGTCCATCAGTGTATCAATGGATAAAGAAAATGTGTTATATACCTAGAGTGGAATATTATTCAGTCTTTAAAAAAAAAAAAGAAGATGATCTTTCTTTTATTTTTATAATAAAGGCTCAATGTCACTATAATGAGCCTTTCATATGTAAGCAACAGTAAGTGGAAGGTATTTGCTATTGTATGTTGCACTTTTATTTAAAAAGCCTTAGTATTTCACTTATGTTTTATTATTACGAAGACTTGGTATGATATGAATAGATAAGAGATAATTTTCTTAGAAAATTCCTGGTTGATACAGAATTGTATCAGAAATTGATAAAGAAATCCATCTGTAGATATCTCACATCTATAATTATGTCACATATACAATTCTGATTGTTGTAGGTATAATCCACATGTCCTACACATGTACGCACATAGAAGCATGTACCCATTTTTCAAAACAATGGCTATACAGAGAAAATCAGTTAGTATATAGTCCCTAAGGATCAACACTGGGGAAATACCCTTTATGGTCTGATTAATAGCAACAGAGGAAAAGAAAACTGGCTGAGAAGCACAAGGCGAACCAGGAAGACCTAAGAAATTTTTTGTGCTGTCAAATAAAAATAAATCCAGACTTAGGCAAGGAGAAACTTAAAAAGATTATTACAATGGGGAGAATCCTCAGGATTTCAGGCATCTCAGAACCAAACAGAAAAAGGCTTTTTTTTTTTTTTTTTTTAATAGGGAAGGGTAAAGCAAGACTCTAGGAACTTTGAGGAGCAAGCAGGTGGAGCTGAGCAGAGGGTATGAACAGAGTGGTATAATAGGATATGTTTCTCTCTGTTGTCAGCTGATTCTGAAGGAACTCTTAAAGATGCCCTGCATTTTAGTACTTGCTTAGATTTGGGGGCAAGCCAGAGTTCAGGACCCTGTGGGGAAGGGAGGTACTCAACTACACTTCAGTCAGGCCCAGTCAGTGGGTACGAAATAAGCCATTGTGAGGACTTGGTCAGTAGCTGCAACCCAATGAAAAGTATACACTATTGAAATGCTAACCACTTTTTTTTGGCATAAAAATTCTTATAAGAAGCTTAGTGGACTCAGAAGGAAGCAAAGTATAGTATCGGAAATACTGCATTTACTCCCATTTGCATCACTTATGTACGCATGATTTCAGCGAGTCATTTAAGTCTCCTACAAATCAGCATAAGATAAGGTTTTTTAAAAGAGCTGAGATGCTTAGGAGAAAATCACTTTTGCACAAAAAAACAAAGAATTTAAATATCTTACACACCTGTATCAATTAAATTATGAATTTACTATGTTAATGTATTTAAGAAGCAGTATAAAATGAGGATCTGGCAACATTCTGAGAAGAACCTAGTTGAAATACACATACTTGAGATTTATTGGTCATTTGTCCTTAAGAAATTAAGAAGTGGAAAGCTTTAAAGAAGGATAGTCTGCCAAAGCACAACCCATAAAATGGAAGATGAGAGTATGAGTCATGGAATTATTGAGTTGGAAAAGATCTAGTCCTACCTTTTAATTTTCAAATTAGGAAACTGAGGCTCAGTGTGAGGTGTTGTTTTCCAAGTCACAGAGCAAGTGAGGGCAGAGGTTGGGGCAGCAATCCGATCAGAGCAATTTTCCGCTCTGAGGGTGAACTTTACGAGTGCAATTTTGTTTCACAGGTTATTTACTTCACTGATTATAAAAGTAAGGTAAAGCTATGATTTATTGTTGAACGAGAAGAATAGGTTGCAGTGAAATATATATAGCATGATTTCTTGTTTTTAAAACACAAGCAATAGCTATCTATCTATCATCTATGTATCTACCTATCACTTATCTGTTTGTGATAGCATGAACTTGGAGCAAAGAGTAGAAGCATATATACCATGCTAACATTGGATATTCACAAGAGGGATAAAGCAAGAGGTAAGAAAAAAATGTAGGAAAATAGAATTTTGTGAAATATGTGAAAATGAATATGTAGAAATTCAGTGTGCACATAGACAAGGACTAGGGTGTCACTAGAATATGCACACAGACTGACAATGGACATTAAAAAAATCATTTTGATCAGGGATTTGTTTAGTAAGATTTTAATAATTTGTGTACTTAAATAGTTTTTGCAGTAACGTAAGAAAATAAATTAAACGAAAGCCACAGAAACACTTATTTTAACTCAAAACTGACAAAAGACTTAATCATGTATTCATTAATAGTATTTACTTGGCAAACCTTTTATTATTACATTGATGGCTATAACATTTTATGTTTCACATATAAATGTTTGTATATATGTAATTATATGTGTCTATTATATAAATTATAATTTGTTTATCATTGTATTTGTTTATTAAATTGACATACAGTTTTTTAATTGAAAGGTATAGACATTAAACATAAAAGTGATGTATGTGCACTGTAAAAACTTCAGAAAATTTAGGAGAGAAGAAAATAATACTCACTGATAAGTTTACCCAGAGACATTCACAGTTAACATTTTTGCATCTATCCTCCAGATCTTTTTCATGCATGTATATTAAAAAATGGGATTATAATTTACTTTGTTATCTACTCTTTTCACTTGTAATAAATTATGGCTATATCTCCATGGTAATAAATATAGTACTAATGTCATTTTTCATTAGATATTTAATATTTGATCATAGAGAATTACAGTAACTCATTTTATGAATTTTATATAAATGGTGATTTGGTTTGATTTTAATTTGGAAGGATCATAAACAATGCTGAGACGAACATCTCTATTTTGCTCTTGTCCTATTGCTTCCTTAGGATACATTCCTATCAGTGATAGGGTTGGGTACCATTGTTCTTAAACTTATAAAACATTTCATTTCCTAATTCTCTAGAAGTTTATATCTGAGTATCAAAAATATAAGTAGAAGAGAAGCCTTTGGTTATCAGGACAGTGTATCATAGAAACAACCAGTATAAACTATAAAATTTTTTCATGGGTATCCATGTTTATCAGTTAATTCTTCATTATGTTTTAGGAAGACAAATTTGTATTTAAAAGCAATCATTATGATGATCCATAACTTATGAAGGTCTATTAGCTATATTTCGAATTAGTCTTAATTACTTTTACCTCTGTAGGGGCCCAGGGCAGCCTGCCCAAAATGTACCACAATAGCATCCTGATTAGTTTGAACTGGAGCTACTTGGGAAACAGCTGGTACAAGAACACTCAGACCATCCCCTGTTGCCCTGAAAGCAAGAAAGAAATCTCCCACATGGAAGGTACCCGGCCCTGTTCTGAGAAGTAAAAAAAGATCCTTATCACCAGAGATAGAAACTTCAAAGCCAAGAAAAACTGTAGAAACAAACCTTGTTACTCTTTTACTGATCAACTACCTCAACCAAAATTCTGCTTAGAATTCCTTATTAAAGTTCCCAAACATCTGTTTTCTTTATCCTGTCACTTCTTCACAAATTTATTGTCTCTGTCTAAAAAGTATAAAGCTGCCTGCCTTGGTCATTTCTTTAAGTCTCAATTTCAGTTTTGGGCCTCCATGCACATGTAGTAAAACGTTGATTTTTTTCCCCCTCCTATTAATCCGTCTTACGGAAGTTTAATTCTTAGTCCAGTTGGAAGACTTTGAAGGGCAGAGGAAGAATTTTCCTTTCCCTATATCTCCTACTCTCTTCCCAGACTATGAAGTTGTTAATGGTAAACTTTGTAAAATGCACTGATATTTATATAGAAGTGGCTCAACTAGTATTTTTAAAGTATCTTACAAAGAAGATCCTTGGCAGCTGCTTTCCAGCTTTATGGTGAATGTGTAAGAAGTATACCCTATTAAAAATATCATCCATATCTTGAAGGTACATATATGTATTAGAAATAAATAGTGGGCCACCATCCACCCTTTGTTTCTTTGGAAAAAAAATTTTAAGAGAAAATAGATAGAAGGGAAAAGAGAAGTCAGAGGGGAGATATCATCCAGTATAGTCGACTATGTGCTAGGAATGTAGCTAATTACTTTCTCATGTAGTAATTCATCAGATTTTTCCCAATGATGCTGAGGGAAGGTAGATACTATTTGTTATAGCTGTCTTCTATATGAAGAAATGAGGTTTAGGCTGATGAAATGATTTTCCCAGGTCAACAATACTAGTAATTGCTAGATAGCTTATTCAAACCTATGTCTAAAAATAAAGTTGTTAACAATTTGAGCTTTCTGGTGATAGAATATATTGTCTCTGAAAGTAGTGAGCTTATCATGGGACATATGGGAGCAGATGTTGGTTGATCATATACGAAAGATGTTATGGAAAGTATTCCAGTACAACTGAGAGATTGTGCTTGCTCACTGCTCTAGGCCTCTTCTAGAAAGCTTAAATATTTGTTGAATTGAAAACAATGTGCCAGTTATAGTTATTGATACATCATAGACAAATATTAGGCCACAGAGTAATACTCAACTATTTCATATTTAAGATAAACCTAATTTCACATGTGAATATTACTTATAATTTCAAAACCAGAAAATCTCAGCCCTATTCTAGTGATCAAAATCTATATTATGTAGGTTATTTTAGTTTTTAATGACTATTTGGAATGAATGGTGTTAAATAAATTTTAGTATCTATTGTGCTAAGAACACAATTGTTTGGTTGATTAAACACTATCTCTTGATAGAGATTAACTCATGCTAGCCTAACAATTACTGTAATTCACATTTTTATATAGCTGTTCTATTATTAAGGGATTTCTTAGATTTAATCTATCTGAAAAAAAAGTTACTCAGTGAAGTGTTATATAAAATATAATAAAAATAAGTCTTCTCTTAATTTGGACAAAACAGGGTGCTTGTATGCTAACGTATTCTACTACCCACCTTCCCCAGTTGGTTCTATTAAAAATAGTGCTGTAAAAAGAAATAAAAATCAAAAATAAATTATGTCCGTTGCAAAGCATCTCACAGAGAGGTTTTTAATGTGCAATTTAACAGTTCATGGAAAAAGGAATATTGCTGGAGGCAAGGAAGAGTCTTCCTCCGAAAATAAGTGAAACCCAGGTCATTATCAGCATTTATGCATTCACTTTGGGACACAGGAGATAGTCAGAGCTGTGACTCATTTAACTATATGACCATGCTATACTTTGGCAGGGCTTTGGAGTTGGAGCTAAAGCTTTCTGTATACCAATAGTTAGGCTTTGCTAAGAGGAAGTGGTTGGTTTTACACTTGAACGCTCTCAGTTGGCTCCCTTTAGTGCATCTGAGTATGATTTGAGCTGAGGAGAAAGAAGCAAAGGGCTGGCTTCTGTTGTTCTGTGTACGTAGTGTATTTGATGGATTTCGGGAAGAAACAAACCTACTTTTGAAGCAGCTGACTTCAAGAAATTACTTACTTTTTCTGAGCCTTTCTTCATCCATAAAGTGGGTATAATAATACCTCACCCAGTTATTTTGAGAATTGAATGGAAAATGTTTACAGGAGAAAAGTGCACAGTATCTGACACACAGTAAGAAAGGAATACATTTCAGTTTTTTTCCTCTTTGTCATTTCCATAATAGGACAACTCTGGAAAATTGTAAATACTTTTTTTTTTAAGTGTTCTGAAGTTTAAGGAATGACATTCCCATCCACAGCCTCAGCAGAAAAACAGCTATCAGCTGAATCGTTGACCAAGTACCTCTTGAGGCTTATCTAGAGCTAGGTGAGCAAATACCAAGGGAGGCATCAGGGAGGGGCAGCTGCTGGGGCTGTGGAGACGTCTGTCCTGACCACCCAGAAAGAGACCCTCTTTGTGGAAAGGGCCAAGTGAACATTCTCTGTTCTCGCAGACTAGGGTGAAGGTGGACTGTGGATCAGGAAAAGAGAGAACACTTATTCTGCCTTTGTGAGTTCCTAGGTTCCCAGATACTCTCATGGAGGATCTCTACAGCTATGAGGGACTCTGAACTGTAACTTGTCCCTCAGACTTTTAGAGAAAAAGAAGAGCAAAAGCTTAGAAAGTGGAGTTGCAGATTAATGTTAGTGACTGCTTTCAGACTATGAGCTCTCCAGCCAATAACTTGAGTTATGCTTTATCTATCCAATATAGTGTATTCTATGATAAAATCTTTTACAAATTCATTTTAATAGCTTTCGTTTACAATTAAAATTTAGATGGAATCGATATCTTGGCAAAGGTAGGTTTTTAAAAGATAAGACTCTAGAATATTTTTCTTTGAATATAATTTAATGTTAAGTATAAAAAAGAAATCCCAGCCTTAAAAAATACGTTTTAACTAGATGCTACTTTTTGTATTCATGTACTTGAGATGATTCCAATACAGTCCATTCACTTGTGGTCTGCCTAGTGTGGCAGGAGATTATTGAAGGTAGATTAGAAGTAGGCGGGTGTTTATGAGATTATCTGCCACCCCTGTATTATAAAGTCTGGGCACTTAATTACTCTGAATATTTGCTGTATGTGTGTAATGATAAGCAAGTCCTATGGAGCCAATTATTGCCTCTACTTAAGTTTTCCTCAATCTCGTGAAGAAGATCCGCAAACTGATCTTAGCAAGTGTGAGAATTTTGAGTAGTTACAATGAACATGGTAAATTTCCTAATTTGAAAGTGCTTCCTTGTGATACAAGGACAATGGTCAAGAAATGTAACTTCAAGAAAGATTCCTCATGAAAGCAACTTAGAATATGAGTAGTTATATTTAACTAAAATCTTTACTGATCAAAACGATAGGCAAGGGGCGCCTGGGTGGCACAGTGGTTAAGCGTCTGCCTTCGGCTCAGGGCGTGATCCCGGCGTTATGGGATCGAGCCCCACATCAGGCTCCTCTGCTATGAGCCTGCTTCTTCCTCTCCCACTCCCCCTGCTCGTGTTCCCTCTCTCGCTGGCTGTCTCTATCTCTGTCAAATAAATAAATAAAATCTTTAAAAAAAAAACGATAGGCAAGACTTTCCAAGTTTCTTCCTGCATGGCATACACTCTAATTGGAAAGATAATCATGCATACTTTGATAAGAAGGCAAAAGAATTACATTTATTGATTACCTGCTATATTCTAGGCTATAGCAGTACAAGTGCATAATTTAATTTTGCAGAGATCTTACGAGGTGGTTGTTAAAAATCTGACTTTATAGGGGAGGAAACCAAGATCAAATAGGTCACAGAGCCAGTGAACTGCAACCCTGGGATTTGAAACTGAGTCCAGCTAACTTCAAAACCGATTCTCTGAAAAAATCCTGTACATGGAAGTATATGACTATGTAGAATGTACTATCACATCACATATCCAGCATCACCAAAGAATAGGATGTTCTATACAATATGAGGTATTCAATATAGTTGAATCCTACTACCAATGCCCATTTGTTTGACATTTGAATCTGATTTTAAGTGGGAAACCAGAAGTTATGTTTGTGAAAATTGTCTATTAATGTTATTCTGAGTGAGAACTTAATATAGATTCAGTAACTTTTATTTACTACTATTTCTACCTTAGTCCTGGATATTTGATGTTGCTGGCTAAGTTTCAAACTCTACTATATAGTTGTTGAGGAAATTAAAAAAAAAAAAAGAGGAAATGGTTTTCTATGAGTATAACTAGTTTGATGATTCACAGAGATTGCTCAAACTTTGAGCTGGTTCCTATTTTTAGGAGTGAAGATGAGAGGGTTTCAGATCCTTTACTGGTCCAATAAATATTTTGTTTACAAAATACCTGAAATTGCAAATGTGCAAGTGGTAGGGAGGGCAAACAAAAACATTGAAACAAAATGGGAAAGAGCATGGAAAATGTAATGCTCATCCTTGATCCATCATGTATCTCCATTGCTTCTGATTTTATTCTCCCAATTGTCTTCTGAGCAACAAACATCACAAACACTCATAAAGCTGTGCAGCCCTGTTAAAGCCAGGCATAGTGCTTGGTTCAGTGGCCTTCCAAAGCAAAATTCTAGATGCTGTCAACACATACCAGGTAAGGTAGTATTTCCTCTTGCTCATTCTAAATTTACCTCCTGTTAATTTCATTGCACCTCTCCTCCCCATTGTCAAGCAAAAAGAGAAGAACATCCAGGTTTCATAAAATAATTTAGTCCATTTAAATCAATACAGTCTAGATTTTTCTCTTTTCTTTGCCAGGGTACCTTGAAGTTTAATGATCTGTTTTAGTAATTACTCTTCTCCGGTAGCAGCTGACTGTTGGGCTTGTTACTACCTATATTACAATTGACAAGCCACTATTCCAGGGAGCACAGCGAATTTAACATGAAGACTATGAGACTAACTGACCTGAAGTTCTTAAAGAAAGGGCTAATGTGTGTTTATCTCAGTATGTCCACAGTGTCAAACATCACATCTCCCTTGTGGTAGGGCAAGGTGGGGAGCTGAAATTCAATACGTATCTATATAAGTCTGATTCTACCTATATGCCATTGCACATGTCTCTACAATGATCCTATATTAATATCCTCATTTCTGTTGATCGGGAAATTGAATGAGTTGCCTAAGTTCAAGAGCCCAGTAAATCGCAGAACTGAGATTTTAATTCGTGTCTGTCTGACTTATTTCACCATGTGATTTCCCAACCACACGTGGGAAGCAGTACATATTTGTGGAATTTGCATGGGGTTATCACCTCTCTAGTATATCTAGCCTCAAGAGGTAAGAGCCTGCAGCCCAGTAAAGTTGTAATCCACAATGACCTAAAGGCCAATTGGAATGCCACACGGCAAGGTCAATCACTTAGTATATAATTAATGTATAATTAAGAGGCAAAAATTAAGGGACATACAAAACCAGACTTTGTTAATAGTAATGAATCTGTGAGGACTGAGTCTCTACTTTCATTTTCATTATCACTATAGAAAAATGGTAAATAAAGGCAGAGGGTAGGATGGCGGTATAAATGGTAGAAAGAGGAGAATTAGGGGAGATAGTCTGTGGATTTGTTGACTACTAAAGTTCCCTTTGAAGGCAGCTTTGCCCGACTGGCATTTTTAACATTTGCCCTTATTATAACATTACTCTTTCATTATAATCACATTTATATTTTTTATAATTCTGTGGTATTATCTGTTTGAAGAATTTTAGAGCATTAATGTTCAATGTCACCTAAGTCTTCCAATAGAGAAGCATTGTGTCCCTGCCTGAACATTCTCAGTATCAGGGAATTTCCTATTGACAAAAAAAAAAAAAAAATGCTTACTTTCGTATCAATTCAAAATATGCATTCCTACACTTTCTTGAAATTATTCTGTAAGCATGTCTAGAAGAACTATATAGCAACATACATTCCTAGGCTAGTTCTTTGAATACTAGAAAACCCTCAATGTTCATCAGCATTTCTGTATGAGAGACCTGGCTATACATGTTATCACAGAGCTAATGTCATATTTGTGTCATTAGACATACGCGCACAATTTTGGTACTTTATTCCATAATTTTTCAGTTTTAAAAATCTAAAATAGATATGCATTTCAGAAAAAAATTATGTAACCTTTAAACAATTATCACTTAATTGAAATGGGGTCCAGCCAAATTAGAGTAATTCCTTACCTGTCCCAGTATAGGAGAAATGAGTAAGATGTTCATTTAGGCCTGAATATCCCCTTCAGTGACTGCAACCCCAGATTTCCATGTCACTTCTTATCCACCCAGGCCCAGTGCATCATAAGAGAGCCATTTTCCAACTTTCCTGTGCTTAAGAGTCGCATGGGGTGCTGTTTAAAATGCCCTGGTGACTGGTCAAAGGGCCACAAAATCCCATAGCTGTTTATCCTATGATATATTTAGATGTCTCTCTCACAGACCTTAATATTATCATCTCTACAAAACCATCAACTATCACAACTAACTTAAACACAAATTCTTCAGAGTGCTTGGCAATTGTTTGTTTTAACTCCAAATTTTATACATCTGTGTGATAATCTACAGTTATGCCACTACTTCGTGGCTGGTTAGAAATGAAGTCAGATCTTTTGATTCTTTCCAGAATAGTAGTTTCCCTTGCATGAATGGGACTGTTATTTTTAGATTTAGCTATCTGGTATTTGACATCACCCATTAGTACAAAGCAAAAAGTCCTCAAAGAAAGCTGCTAATGGAATTACACTCTGAGCTTTAATTATAGAGAAAAAAAACAATACTTCATAGGGCAATATATTAAATAGTGATTGCAAAATCAACTATTTGTGAGACACTCTGATAGGTATTCTGGGGTACGTGAAGATGAGTAACCCATAGTTCTTGCCATCCTGAAGCTTACAACCTGGGGGTAAGTGGTTAATCACTCCGGCCAGGATGACTGGGACATTTCACTTTATGGGGAATCATAGTGTATCAGGTCATCACGATCTACAACACGCTGAAGTGCTTCATACTTAGCTCTACACAGAGTTGAAACTCCACCGATGTTAACTGGCATAGCACATGGGGAAAAAAGTCTTTCCGTGTGCTGAATCGATGTACTTAAAATTGATATTTAGAGGTCATGGTTGTTTGATATGAGTGGAAAGAAATAATTTGTAGCTGCTGTTATTATGACAAAAACATGAAATTATCTAAAGCCTCCTATAATTTTCTAGCTAGTTCTTGAGCACATTTATTAATTACAACATAAAAGAAAGGTTTCCTTACTTGTGGTCTCACCGTTCATTTCTTTAAGTTCACTGTTAATTCCAACATCTATGGAATTCATTATTTTGTCAATCTGTGAGAAACAAAAGCCATATAAGTAAATTATTAATTCACTTTTAGCATTGCATTTTAAAATAATTTCCAAATGCCAGAAGCATATATTCTTGATATTATTACTACTGCAATACCACAATTAAGAGACTGACTGGGAAAGGTTTAAAAGGAAGCAGACATCTTTTGAATTTCTTTTAAAAATATGAATTATGCTTCCCTTTCTTAAATGTTCAAAATCAAATCCCTTTTTCTTTATATTTCTTATAATGAACTTTGTTTGGGCCTACATGGGTCAGTAAGTTAGGAATTGTATGTTCTTTAAACTCAGAGAGGGATGGGCTGAGGATAAATTCACGTGAACATGTCCATTCTCTCAGGCATTCTTCCTGTTCTGAAAGCGTGCATCTCTCTGACTGGTGAAGGGGTGGGTTTCAGTCTGTGATTGTGGCCATTGGAGCCAAGTTCTTACTAAATGGCTTGACTAGCCACAAGCTGATTTGTGACAAGTAATCGTAAGAATCCAGGCATGGGGAAACACCTTAATTCTGAGAGATAGGCTAAATGTTAATTAATCCTGCTGCATTCCAAAAAGGATTTCAGATGTTACTCAGAGAGTTAATAAATATAAGAAGTGGAGAGATTTGAACAATCAATCTAGTAGTACAGTATTTATAGGAAGATATGACTATCTAAGCTTTAGCCATTTATGGTTTAATCCCCTCATCATCATCCTACCAACCTGAGTAAGACAGCAGGTTTCAGAGAGGACAATAAGTATTACTCAAATGTCCCATTTTGCTCACCCTGAAACAGATGCAGAGAGATTAAGTGATTTTCCCAAATAGCTCAATTCAGAATGTCAATATCAGACATTTCTAGTTCTCAGAATACTCTAGTGACCTATTGTGCTTCAAAACCCAATCCACCTGGCACAGGTTTTTGAGGGAGAAAATGTGACATGTTAGAATGAAATGCTAAGGGAGACTGTTGTCCATTCTTTGAAGAAATTCAAGAAAAGGCAAGGAACTTCATTATTTTATGATGTAGTCCTCCTTAGGGACAAAGATGATATTTCATAACCTTGCAAGGGCACTTACTTTCTGACTAATTCTATAAAATGAAAGACTTTGTCTTTAAGTAGAGCTTAAATTGGTGATACATGACCTCAACATATTTTTCTTTAATGTCTCTCTGATAATTGTAAAAGGGAAATATTAAGTAATTTGGGTTTATTGTATAGTACTTGGAGAAGAGCCAGGACTATTCTTTTTTTTTTTTTTTTTGAGAGAGAGAGCATGAGTGGTGGGTGAGGGGCAGAGAGAGAGAATCTTAAGCAGGCTCCATGCCCAGTGCCGAACACGGCATGGGGCATAATCTCACAACCCTGAGATCATGACCTGAGCCAAAATCAAGAGTTGGACGTTTAAACAACTGAGTCACCTAGGCACCCCGAGCCAGGACTATTCTGTTTACCATTAAGTTTAAGATTACAAGGAGCTTTTCTGAAAATATAAGATACTTTAAAGATGGGAGACAAGCTAACAAAGAATTTAGCAACTAGCAGAATGATACAGAGCTGCAGAAATACGAAGATTTTTCTCAGTTTGTCAGCTGCAGTGCTTGGTAGGACATAATGTGAACATTCTCTTGTACCTCATAGCTAGTTATTACTTCTGTTTGGTATCAATTTCTATGGAAACAATAGATTTCTCCACATGTGTGGAATTGTGTTTGTTTTTACACTAGCTGCGAAATTATCATATATTACCCCTAGAATCTTGCCCTTCCACTTGGAACTGTATGTGTCTGTTAATTTTTTTTTTTTTTTTGCCTCTGAAAGACTTAAAAAACTGAAAACCCTTCCCCCAAACTTCCCTTGCTCCAAAGTCCTATATAAAGAACAAAAAGAAGAACAAGTCTTACTTCTTCCCATTCAGAAGTGAAGGATGGTGTTCTTTCAGAATTCCCTTTAGAACTATGTTCGGCAGTTGAAGATTCACTCCAGTTAACCCTTGGTGTTTTCTCATTTGAAGGGTATGCAATGAGATCAGAATCTGATTTAGAGACACTTTTTGATAAATGCATATCAATCAGGGCTTTTGGCAATGACCTTATTCTCCCCAGGGTACAGGCTCGCTCCACAAACCCTCCTGTGTTCACAATCCACTGGTCCCCATTCCGGGATCCACTCCTAGTTGTTCTTGTGCCAACAATGGTATGGTTTTCAAGTTGGTTGCTTTTTTTGTGAAAAATTGTTCGACTGACCACTTTGGGTTTAATTTTCTTTACCAAAGTTTCTGAGTTATTTGCTATTGGAGACTTTTTGAAAGGCAAAGGACTATTTGCCAAACTGACTTCCTCTTGTCCTTCTTCACGTTCATCTCTTTTCCCGTAGAGATGAAGTGGATTTTCAGGGGACTCACAGGCTGGAGAGGACCCATGGAGAAGGCCTGCAAATTGCCCAGGATCATATTCTTTTGGAGGATCACTGTCTTCCTGTTGAGAAGGGTCATCTGCAAAAGAGAGGAAGAATATCAGGATGGTTATTTATAAGGACTCCAAATGCCCTGATACAATAGCAGTGTCTTTTCAAACTTGTGCAATACCCAGACATTTTATTTGTTGGTACAACGGTATCCTCCTCACTTTATGAACTCATGACCCTACAGTACCAAGTATAAAATATTTTTGTGTGTGTTTGTGTGTATGAACCAGATCTTCCTGACATACCCTAGGGTGCATTTCAAAGATATGAATTAAGTATTAATTGAGTAATTGTACATTGTTCTTCCTTGTCCCCAGAGCATATATTTTACATTGAATAACAAAACTGGGTTTTCTTGAAGTGAAACACCCAGGTCCAAACCCTCACAATAAATGAATCATTGTGCCGTAGGACATCAGGCAGGTAAATCAAGATCATACAAAATAACATCCCTTTGCCCTTCTCTCAGCAAATAAATGCAGAAAAAAATCTTTGAAAGAAGTATAATTAGAAGTAATGTATGGTTTAAATTAAGAAATAATTTAATAATATTGACAGTATTACTTTAAATATAAAATTAGAGTAATTCTATAAGTTATATAATTTAGACAAAAAGATTTGTTCAGGCTTAACACAGGCAAACAACGCAATCCATAATATCACTAAAAGGAGAGACTCTTACAAGAAACTGATGTTGAGCTATTAACACAAAGCTATCTTTTTCTTTCTCTCTGAAATGGCATTAGTTATTTTTTACTTTCTTCAGATCTTTGAAAGTGTAATGCAGAAAAGAAAAAAAGAAGGATTTATTGCTTTGTAATTTTTTCTAAGATAAAACATAATGTTCTCTGAGACTTAAAATATACCACACTTTTTATGACCTAATTTGTCTTTTAAAGATATACTGTGTAAAACCCTGGCCAAAGAACTTAGCAAAGGAAGTCGGTATACTTTTTCGATTGGTCATTTTAGTTCATATAGCTGAATATTTGCCACAGTCAAAGTTAAATTACCTGATAAGCTCATAACCCAATCTCGTGAAACAGTCAAAAATAGCCAATGTGGTGGATAATACAAATCCCAAATTGACTTGCTGACTTGCACTTTCAATGCCTTGGTTATGTTATAAACTTCAAACACCAAAGTTTTCATAAATTAACAAGTAACATTTAACAGGTATGTGCTATTTAACAGGTACCGAATTAGGGGTTATATTTACAAGATTTCATTTGATCTGCAAAACTGTCCCGTGAAATGATTAATAATAATAATGACTATCTGATAGAGGTATAGCCAGAATATTGCATGCACATATTTAAACAAATTGGCAGCCATAATAAGTCTCAATAGATATTTGCCCAGAGTATGCTACAGACAAACCAATGTTCTTTATTACGGTTTGGTCCCAAGTCCCTACACTGTTCTCTCCCTAGGAGCTGATAGAGGCAAGTTTGTTCCTGATCTTGCATATCCCCATACCTAACCCTGGTTCCTATGCGGCTTTCCAAGCAGAAGATGTCTGCTTTGACCTTGTCACAATGGTATTCCAAGATGGTAGAGAGAAGAGTGCTAGGAAAAGAGGTCCAAAAGACAACAATCTAAAGGAGGAACACTCTGCGCCCACCCAGTACTATAATAATCTCTCTGTCTTCCCACAAAAACTGTATCCCTTTCCAGTGTAGCAACACTATGTCCTTGATAATAACTTCTTCCATCCTTCCCTCAAGACAGAGACCCTTCCTGGGGAGAACAGTGAGTACAGAGTGAGTGATGGCAGCTCTGAACTCTCTCTAAAGCTAGAGTTTATAGCCTATTATATCCATTTATTTGAAGTAAAAATGAACACTTAAACAACTTAAGTTACTGAAGTTTCCCTAGCTAGTAAGTGGGTAAGCTGAGATTCAAACTAAGGTCTATTAGATCCCCGTCTTCACTGGCCTGGAAAATACACTACTATTTAGATAAAAGAACTAGGGTTCAAAGGCAAGCAAGTAGACTCTTTGTGGGAAGGGACATGTTTCTCCTCTTTACGACTATTCCTGGAATTGGGGATAAATGAACTAAAAAAGTTTTTTTTCCACCTCCATGGAAGCAAGATAATACCAAAAGGAAATAAAACCTGGCATTCTGTTCCAGCGTATTTTCTCTTTTTTCTACGTATGCTATTTGGATCCATAGTGCTTTACAACATAACAGGTTGATATGGATGACAGTAATGGGTAAGTATTGTAAAAGGAAGGAGGAATTCGGAAATAAAGAAGTTTAGAATTTTATTTTGAAAGTTGTTAAAGAAGGCCAAAGGGTTTGATTATGAAAAGAAAATTGAAAATAATCAGCCTGTTGTGGGAAAAAGAGTCTGTAAATCTGTCAAGAGGGTTTTGACCATAATCATGATAAATGAGAGTTTTAGGGGCATGATATTATTTAAAGTTTTCTGTGAATATTATTATTAGGTTATCATCCCCTCTGTGGTTTCACGGAAATGACTATAATCACAACCTCAAAATGCTTTATATTGTCCAAGTCCTCTAGTGATAAGCAATCACTTCCCTAAGTAAAAGATAATTTAGTTATTAGCATATAAGCTTTGTCTTTTGAATAATAGTTCTTAGCATCATGATAGTTGGTAACATTTTTGTTAAGAGTTGCCAAAGGCAACTATTACTTGCTTCTTTCAATGGCCAAACTCTAAAGATTACTCAAATCAAAGAGAATGAGAAGTCGATATAAAAGCTCCCGAAATGCTTATTTGGTCGATTGATAGCAGGTATGGCCCCACTATGCAACAGCTCCCTGTAGCCACACCCTGCTCTGTATCCATTCCTCCCACTGACTCTGGGGATGGCCGCGTGCCTTACTTTGGCCAATGGGACAATAGCAAACACAGCCAAAGCTGAGACCTGAAAAGCACTTGTGCACTGGGGCTTGTTCTCTTGCTGCTCTTGCAAATTTGCTGCCAGGTGAACAAGCCCAGACTTGCCCGAGAGATGATGAAATACATTACCCAGCTGTTTGAAATTGTAGGTTTTATTGTTTTTCAGGTATGATGAGACTAACAGATAAGGAGACAATTGCCATTGAAAAGATAAACTGTTATAGATTCCAAGAGGAGGGAGGATGCCACGCCCTGCGGCAGGAGGTGGGGGGGGGCGGGCAGGGTTAGTTAACAGGCAGTATGAGTGAGGGAAAAGGTGGGCCAGAGCCTTTATTGTGATTTCTATGTGAACAATGGGTGAAACAGGGTCATCAGGCTTAGGATTGGCTAGTTGGAATCATTTCAGCAGCTTCTAAAATATAGGGACTATCCCTAGTTGTCTGTTACCTGGCCCTGGTGTGATTAGGCCAGGTAAAATGTGGTCCACAGCATGGTTGCAGTATGGATCTGGGTTGGTTGGTTTGCATATGAAATGCATGTTTACTATCTAAGATTTAGCTAGCCCTAGGAGGGCCAGTTCCTCCAGGATCAGAAAGGTCCCAAGATATTAAAGAATAAAAAACAAAAAACAAAACAAACCTAAAGTAAAAAGGCAAGGTTGGGTGACAAATATAACAAAATAAAAATTATATATATATATAAAAAAAGGCAAGGTTGATACACCAGCCATCTCTGTCACCTTAGACAATGTCAGCCAACTTTCTGACATTTGAGTGAGGTCAACTATGAACTACCAATCCTGGGCCAATACGAACTGACCACAGATGAATGAGAAAACCTAGCCAAGATTAGCTGAGGCTGGTGCAGACCAGAAGAAAACACTCACCAGAACCATAAGCTATATGAAGGTTATTATTTTAAGCCATCAAGTTTCAGAGTGGTTGATATTCCATGATAGATAAATGATTCAGCCTGTATCCTAGTTTTCAAAGAAGAATTAATACATTGTTCAAAATACATTCTGGCAATGTTTATATTTTGACTTCTGCAAACAAAGATAGTAACAATATACACCTGTAAGTGTTGTGAAGACTTAATAAAAGAAGTGAAGCAGTCAGAACAATGCCAGTGGCATAGAACACATTAAATATGTTTCTGCTATTACGACAATTTTTAATCTAAAGGGTTTCATTTTTACAAATAAATGTAGTAGTGATTGTATTAGATACTCAATAAAGATTGTTATTTTGACATAGTAAATATATGGGATTTACTCTTTTGTTTCTGCTTATATATTTTTAAAATATACTTTTAAAAGAATTTTTGCACTTTCTTACTATTTTTTTATATGTAACTGAGGTAGAGTATATAGATTAAACTGTTTTCATAACTTGTCTCATTTAATTTCACACTTCTCTTTTGATAAGTGGATATTTCATGCCAAGGTACAGAACTAAATATGTGTGAATTCCAATCTGATAGTTACTCAAAGCAGCATTAGCATTTCAAAGAAATGTCAGAGAAAGTATCAGTTAGGTAAGCATTTCAATCCCTTTTAACCATTTTTGCCCTGATCTTTATCATATAAATACCTGAATAACAATAAAACCCCAAATTTCATGTCAAGATAAAAACAAATTATGTAAAATGAATGATTTCTTCTTGTATTTTAAATCATAACTTTTGTCTACTGGATCATTTTATCCCTCTTTAGAAAATAAAAAATTTCTCCATTTCCAGGGATTCGAGCACTGATATTGATATTAGTAGAAATTCTGTGGTGTTGGTTGTTTTATTTTTCCTTTCTCATTTGTGATTTTATTTATTTGGGTCTTTTTTCTTTTTAATAAGTTGTGCTGGAGGTTTATCAATTTTATTAATTTTTTCAAAGAACCAACTCCTGGTTTCACTGATCTATTGTTTTTTTTTTAGTTTCTATACCATTTATTTCTGCTCTAATCTTTATTATTTCCTTCCTTCTGCTGGGTTTAGGCTTCATTTGTTCTTTTTTCTAGCTTCTTCTTTTAGGTTTTTATTTGAGATTTTTCTTGCTTCTTGAGGTAGGCCTGTATTGCTATATACTTTCCTCTTAGGACTGCTTTTGCTGCATCCTAAAGAATTTGGACCATTGTGTTTTCGTTTTTCATCTGTTTCCATGTATTTTTTTTTATTTCTTCTTTGATTTTCTGGTTGACCCATTCATTGTTTAGTAGCATATTATTTAACCTCCATATATTTGTGGTCTTCCCAAATTTTTTCTTGTGTTTGACTTCTAGTTTCATAGGATTGTGATCAGAAAAGATGCATGATACGACTTCGGTCTTTTTGTATTTGTTGAGGCCTGTTTTGTGACCTTATATGTGATCTATTCTGGAGAACCATCCATGTGTACTTGAAAATAATGTATATTCTTCTGTTTTAGGATAGAATGTTCTAAGTATATGTATTAAGTCCATCTGGTCTAATGTGTGCTTCATGAAAAAGAAAAGCAAAGCTAGAGGCATCACAATTCTAGACTTCAAGTTATATTACAAATCTGTAGTGATCAAAACAGTATGGTACTCGCACAAAAATAGACACATAGATCAACAGAACAAAATAGGCAACCCAGAAATGAACCCACAACTATATGATCAATTAATCTTCAACAAAGCAAGAAAGTATATACAGTGGGAAATAGTTTCTTCAACAAATGGGATTAGGAAAACTGGATAAAAACATGCAAAAGAATGAAACTGGACCACTTTCTTATACCATACCAACAATAAATTCACAATGGATGAAAGACCTACATGTGAGACCTGAAACCATAAAAATCCTAGAGAAGAACACAGCCAGTAACCTCTTTGACATTGGCCATAATAACTTCTTTCTAGATATGTCTCCTGAAGCAAGGGAAACAAAAGCAAAAATAAACTATTGGGACTAAATCAAAATAAAAAGCTGCACAATGAAAGAAATGATCCACAAATTTAAAAGGCAACCTACTGAATGGGAGAAGATATTTGCAAATTACATATCCAATAAAGGGTTAGTATCCAAAATATATATATAAAGAATTTATAAAACTCAACACCCCAAAAATGAATAATCCAACAAAAAAACAGGCAGAAGACATGAATAGACATTTTTCCAAAGAAGACATACAGATGGCCAACAGACACATAAAAAGATGCTCAACATCACTGATCATCAGGGAAATACAAAAAAAAATTTACAATGAGATATCACCTTACACCTGTCAAAATGGCTAAAATCAACAACACAAGAAACAACAGGTGTTGGTGAGGATGTGGAGAAAAAAGAACCCTCTCGCACTATTGGTGGGAATGCAAACTGGTGCAGGCATTGTGGAAAACAGTATGGAGGTTCCTCAAAAAGTTAAAAATAGAGCTACCCTATGATAGGTATTTAACCAAAGAATACAAAAGTACTAATTCAAAGGGATACATGTATCCCAACATTCATAGTAGATTATCTACAATAGCCAAATTATGGAAACAGCCCAAGTGTCCATTGACTGATGAATGGATGAAGAAGATGTGGTGTATTATGGAATGGAATATTATTCAGCCATAAACGGAATCTTATTGGAATGGAATGGAATGGAATGGAATATTGGAATATTATTCAGCCATAAAAAAGAATGAAAATTTGCCATTTGCAATGACATGGATGGAGCTAGAGAGTATTATGCTAAGTGGAAAAAGTCAGTCAGAGAAAGACAAATACCATATGATTTCATTCATGTGGAATTTAAGAAACAAAACAAATGAGCAAGGGGGGAAAGAGAGAGGGGCAAACCAAGAAACAGACTCTTAACTGTGGAGAACAACTTGATGGTTATCAGATGGGAGGGGGGTGGGGGGATGGGTGAAACAGGTGATGGGGATTAAGGAGTGAGCTTGTGATAAGCACTGGGTGTTGTTTGGAAGTGTTGAATCACTATACTGTATACCTGAAGCTAATATTATATTGTATGCTACTAACTGGAATTTAAATATAAACATATAATAATGGGGGGGTCACCTGTGTGGCTTAGTCAGTTAAGTGTTTGACTCTTGATTTCAGCTCAGGTCACAATCTCAGCGGTGTGGGATTGAGCCTCTTGTCAGGCTCTGTGCTTAGTGGGGAGTCTGCTTGAGATTTTCTCTCTCCCTCCCCCTTTGTCCCTCCCCCTGCTCTCTCTCTCCCTCAAATAAATAAATAGATTAAAAAAAAAACATATAGTAATGAAAGAATAAAATGACAACATGATAGCAACAAATGAACAAAAAAAACAACTATGGGTGATAACTTCAATAAAGCAGGTATCAAGGAATCCCCATGGCCCTGGAAAATGGTTGGGCAAAACCAAATCAGGTGATAGCAACAAGATCCAGAACTGGATCTGCATCTGTGTGGCTGTAGTGGTGAAAAGAAAATGAAACTGGATGGATCCTGCAAGCCATGAAATTGCCATTAGAGTCTGATTAACCAAAGGAGAGGGCCCAGCACTAAGCAGGATGCTGACCAATAGAATCTGAGAACAACTAGCAGAACTTAAAAAATTCTGCAAAAAGACAATAGGAAGCAGCTTAAATCCTTGAAAATCTTAGGAATATCCAATAAAGACATGCTTTTAGTAGGGCTAGAGACTTAATCTGAGGAAAAACTTTCAGGAGCAGAATCTGAATTGAAAACACCAGAGACCTCAAGGACAAAAAACATTTTATAAAATGGGGAAGTGGGAGTGGCATGGGAGGCAGCAGTTCAGAGGAGGGAGACCTTGGACATAATAGTAGCAAAATACAATGTTCAACTGTAAGACTACTACTTTGGAAAGTAAAGTGAATGGAGCTCTGGAGAACACTGAAGTAATGGTACGAAGTCTTTCTGAATCAAGCTCCCCTGTTTCTTAATACTTCATGGTAACAACAAGGGAGAAAGTCCTTGAGCAGTGAAATAGGTAAAGTTGTTCTCATGTGGTATGGCTCATGCCTATTTTCATAAACCAGCCTCTTCTGAATGAATAATCCAGGACATATCTTCTCATTAAACATGGAAAATAAAAAAGGATTTTAATAGAACCCCATTTAAAGACATTGCAAGAAAAGGAAATGAAAATGAATGTTGAAGAGCCAATGAAAACAAATAAAAAATATGGTGCCAAGGAATTTGAAAACTGCAACCAAAAATTAAAAAAGTATTTTTTAAAAATTAAGAAAATCACCTACGATCTGAAGGAACAACCTATACCATAAGTAGACAAGGTCAGATATGAGATAGCTGGTCATTTCCTTTTCCCTTTCCCATTCACTCCATACAACTCAGTCCTAAAGTCATTAGATGAGGGAAAGTGAGATGGCATCCATACCTTCAGTGGAGAATGGGGATTTGCAGTGACCTGGAGTTGAGAATCAGGGCTCAAGCAGGGTAATGGTAGTGTCCATGTTTAGGACAACTGAGAATGGCATGTTGGGGTCCATGCAGGGTTAGGAGGGTGTCCACATTTGGAGTAGCCCAGTATGGAGTGTCAGGTGGGGGTAGGGAGGGAACCTATGGAGGGGGAGTGGCCTAGCAGAAGGAGTCAGAAAAGCAAGGAGGATATCCCTGCAAAGGGGTGGTCTAGCAAGGGGTGTCAAATCCCAAACAGGGCAAGGAAAGTGTCCTGCTCCAGAAGAGAAAATTGTTCATGCATGGAGTGGCCTGGCATGGGATGTCAAAGCCCAGGCAGGGAAAGGAGCATGTGTGGCAATGGCCTGCTGTAAGGCGCAGCCCCAGGAAGATGAGCAGGGTGTTTACACAGAGAGATGAACTGGCATGGAGAATAAAATTTCAGTCAAGGGGAGAGAGATGTTTGAGCGGGGAGGGAGTGAATCTGGGAAATCAGTTACTTACGAGGGGTTGATTGAATAAGCAACTACATTAAGGGTAATGGGAGCCAGATTTCTCACTAAACTGTTTAAGGGAGAATTTTTAAATATGAAGAAGAAAACTAGAGTGAACTTTGTGATGTTGGATTGGAATTGGAGATACCAATGTTTTCAAGATATATAGATAAAGACAGATGTAAATATGTATTTGTGTATGTATATATTTACAAATATATATAACCCACTCTGTCAGCTAAGAAGGAGTGGAAAATTGAAATCCCAGTAGCAGTAAATAAAGCCTACATTTTGGCTTCTAAATATATTTTCCATTCAAATAAGCAATGATCCATTGAGAAATTACTGATATCAGGGCCAGTGCAGGGAAGGTGCAAGATGAACCTGGAACACCTTGTGCTGGAAAGCAAATAAGTACTCAGAGTGATGAGGCATGTTAGGAGGATAGAGAAGCCAGCTTGAATGGGCTCCAACTGTTTAAACTGAGGACAATTTTAGGAACAAAATAAATAATGACAGTTAATAGATTATAACCTATCGAATAAAATAGGAACACATGAACCCATAAATATATAAATGAATGACTTAGAAGTTTGATTAGGAATGGGAAATTTAAATAATTTCAAAAGACCTCCCCATAAAATACTTATTAATTACAAAGTGAAAAAGTAACTCTACGATGAAGAATTCTGGGAGGCACTATCTTAATCAAATGATCAAGGTGAACACCACCAGTAATAGAGCAAATAAAAACCTTGGCCCACCTGATAGGATGCAATGAGGAAAAACACAGATCACTTCTGGATTTTCCTGCCAAAGATGCATAACCTAAATCTATTCATGTAGAAATATCAGATAAACATAATTTGTGAGATAGTCTACAAAATAAATGCCCTGCAATCTTCAAAAGTGTCAAGGTAATGAATGTCAAGGAAAGTCAGAGAAACTGTTCAGATGGAAAGAGACTATAGAGACATTGCAACTATATGCAACGTGGGATCCTCAGCTAGATTCTACCACAGAAATTATTATTTGGGAAAGTAGAAAAATGTGAGTGAGGTCTGAGGAATAGATGGTAGCAACGTATTAATGTTAATTTTCTGATTTGGTTCCATTGTGGTTGTGCAAGAATGTACTTGCTAGTAGGAAACAAGCTTCCTACCAGCAAGTATATTTTAGCGTGGCATAGGAAATGGCATGCTAAAGTAGTATTTCTGTAAGTGTTGTTCAGGGATGCTTGGGGTCCTTGAGATCTTCTCAGGGGTCCCATGAGGTCAAAACAATTTTCAGGCTAATACTAAGACATTTAGTTGCCCTTTCCATTCTCATTATCTCATGAGTGTGCAGTGGAGTTGTTCAGAGGCCGCATGATGTGTCTGTCCACAGTGCAAATGGGTGATGACTCTTCAGGTCTCACTGTAGGAATTGGCACACTATCACTTCTCACATCCACTGACAGAATAAAGCCATGTGTCCAAACCTAAAGTAAATGGAGTGGGGATGTAAGTGCCACCTACTGTACTGGCTACAGTATAACATGGCAGAAGAGGGAGTGAAGAATTGAGAGCAGTAATCACATCTACCACAGAATATTTCTAATGTTTCCCTTTTAAAAATGATGCTTTCTCTAATTTTTGGATAGATATCATTTATTAAGTTAAATATGTTCTTTTGTATTCCAACTTTGCTGAGAATTTTAATTATGATTGAATATTGAGTTTATATCAAATGGTTTTCTTCATCCATTGAATTGATTATGTAGTTTTTCTCCTTTAATCCACTAGGGTAAATAACATATTTTCTTATGTTAAACACACTGGATATTAATGGGATGAACTGGCCATAATGACTTTTCCTTTTGACGTCCCAGTAGATTTGGTTTGCTAGTACTTTGTTTAGGATTTTTGATCTATGTTCATGAATGAAACAGGCCTTTAATCTTTCCTTTCTTATACTGTCTAGTTTTGATATGAATCTTACTAGTGTCATAAGAACTAGTTGGGGCAAATTCCCACTTCTTCAATTCTCTACAGCGGTTTGTATAAGATTGGAATAGTCTGTTTCTTAACAGCTATATTTAATTTACCTTTAAAATACTCTGGACTCAGCATATTCTTTGTGGAAAGATTTTTAATTATTCATTCAATTTCTTTAATAGCTGTAGGACTATTTGGGGTTTCTATATCTTTTTGAAGTTTTGGCAGGTTATAATTATCTAGAATTTATCCATCTCTCTCAGTTTTAAAATTTGTTGGCGCAAAGTCATTCATAATCTTTTTCATATTATCTTTTGAATCTTTTTATGTAACTGTAGTTACATTCCTTCTGATTCCTAACATTGTTGGTTGGTACAGTCTCCCTTCTTTACTGTTCTTACTGGAAATTACACTACTTTTAAGTGTATAAAATATTCTGCTTCTGATTTTATATATTAGTTTCTATTTCTATTTCATTCATTTTTGTTCTTTACCATTTCCTTTTTCCTTCTTTTCTGTTTTTTTCTATAATTTCTTATAAAATTTCTTAAATTTGCATTTAGCTCATTAGTCTTCAGCATTTCTTCTTTTCTAATGTAAGGACTTAAAATTTCTAAGTTCTACTTATGCTGCTTTTACTATGATTGATATTTACATTTTTGTTTAACTATAAACATTTTTAAGTTAGAATTTGGTGTCTCAACTTATTTTTCAGGAGTTTTTTTAGAAGTGTGTATTTAAATTCACATTTTTATGGGGATATATATGGGAGTCTTTAACTTAATTGAATTCTTGTCAGAAAATGTAGTATATACTTTGAGTCATTGACATGTATTGAAACTTGCTTACAACCAAGTTAAGATAAATTTTTATCAATGTTTCATGAGAATAACATGTATTCTCTAATTGTTAGGTACCAAGCTAAGTATTTTACTAGATTAAGTTTATTAATTGAGCTGTTAAAATATTCCATTAATTGAGGTATGTTGAAATCTCCCAGTTTTAGTGGACTTATGGTTTTTCTTTCTAATTCTGTTAAATATATGTATAGCATATGATGTATATCATATGCATAATTTTTAAGTGCATACATATTTAGAATTTTTATATTTTCCTGGTGAATTCAACATCGTAATATTCCATAGTGACTCTATATCCTGGAAGTGCCTTTAGTGTTAAAGTTTACTTGGCTCAAACTGATATAGTTACCCAACTTTCATTGAGCTAATACTTCTCAGGTATAACTCCTTTCATCTTTATCTTCTGTGTGTGTGGAGGTGTGCCCTTAGCTCTACACGTATCTGGTTTAAAGAGCACAAAGCTGGATTTTGTTTTCCTACCATCTAAACAATCTCTTCCTTTTAACTGGTGAAATTAGTAAATTTATGTTGATTTTGGTGGTTACATATTTCAATTTTCTTCTGCTACTTTACATTTTGATATCCATTTATCTTTCATAGTCTATTTTCATCTCTATTCCCATTTTTGTTCTTTTTTTCCTCATTACTATCTTTTTCTATGTCTTGGAATTTATATAAATTATTTTTATTCTTTTGGTACACCTAAAATTTTACCATACGTTTTTAATTTAACAAAATCTAAAGTTGAACAGTACCTTATCCACCCACTTCCTCAACAATTTTAAGATTTTAGATCACTTAAAATTTAATTACTTCTTCTCTAATAAATGCTGTTGTCAGTGTTTTAATTCTGTTTGCAAATTTTTCCAAATCAGATGTTATTATTTTATTTAGACTACTTTTATTTGAATTTGCATATATGTTAACCATCTTATTTATTCACTCTTACTTCCTCAGAACTGCCTGAGATCATTTTCTTTCTTGAAGTAATCCTTGAGATTTATCTTTTGGAAAAACTGTCTTGGTGGTAAATGCTTTCAGTTCTTCAACTAAGTGACTTCATATTAACACTTTCATTTATTAAAAATAGGGTTTTTAAAGTTCACAATTTTAGATTGATGATTATTTTCTCTCACACTTTGAAGATATTATTGTACTCTTTTTGGCTTCTATCATTTCCTTGATAAATTGGCTATCATTATACCTGTGTTTTTGTTCCAGGTGATACATCATTTCTCCACCTGCTTTGAGAATCTCCTCTGTATTTTTCAATTTCATGATAATGTATCTTAGTGTAGATTTCTCTTTATTTATCCTGTTTGGAATACAGTGTGTTTCCTGGACCTATGATTTCATGTTTCATCAGTTGTGGAAAAAATTCAGCCATTATCCATCAAAAAGTTTCCTCTCCTATATACTCGTTATTATTTCATCCTGAATGTCTAAGTGCATATTACCCTTCTTATACCATCCTTCATATCTTTTCATGTCTTCCATATTTTTTGCCTCTGGCCTTCTGTGCTGCACTTTGGGTAATTTCTTCAAATTTCTTTTCTAATTTACCAGTTCTTTCTTAGTCTCTGCCTAATCTGCTATTCTGAAATTCTGTTCATCTAGGATTTTTAAAAAAGATTTTATTTATTTGTCAGTGAGACAGAGAGAGAGTTTGAGCAGGGGGAAGGGCAGAGGGAGAAGCAGGCTCCAAGCTGAGCAAAGAGCCCAGGACCCTGGGATCATGACCTGAACGAAAGGCAGATGCTTAACCGACTGAGCCACCAGGTATCCCTCATTTAGAATTTTAAAAATAATCTCAAGTGTTATATTTTTCATATCTAAAAATGCCATTTATTTTTCAAATTTGCCTGCTGTTCACTGATAGTCCTTGTTTTTACTCATCTTCATGATTGGGCATTTAGTTCTTTAAACATATTTTAACTTTTTAAATTTATTATTGTTTTATTTCCTATTTTCAGTAACAATACCTATAGTCACTGGGGAGTAGATAAGTATGCTATTTTTTTTTAAAAGATTTTATTTATTTATTCAACAGAGATAGAGACAGCCAGACAGAGAGGGAACACAAGCAGGGGGAGTGGGAGAGGAAGAAGCAGGCTCATAGCGGAGGAGCCTGATGCGGGGCTCGATCCCATAACGCCGGGATCATGCCCTGAGCCGAAGGCAGACGCTTAACCGCTGTCCCACCCAGGCGCCCCACGTATGCTATTTTTGATGACACCTACTCATAGTGATTTGCTTTTTAAGGTGAATAGAAATTATTTATTGCTACCTCATTACTTGATCTTAATCTGTGGAAGCCTGTCAATTCCCTCCAGAGAGACTTCATATTTGTCTTCAGCTTCCCTTAATAGTCTTGACTCAGCCTCCTAACTTTAACCACTGAACCAGGGCACAGTGTCCAAATAGCAGTGCTATTATTGACATCTGCACTCAGAGAAACATTGATTTTCTTGTCTTCTAACACACATTTCTGAGAGCAAAGCTTGTTAGAGCAGGCAACATCTAAGAGAATGTGTCCTATTCAGAATATATTTGTTCTGCTGCAGAAAGATGTCTCAGAGCACTTAATCTGCCATAATACTTTGTAGCAAAATATTTTTATTATAAAAATGTATTCATAAATACTTCAATTAAAAATACAGTTTAGGGGCACCTGGGTGGCTTATTTGGTTAAGTGTCCAACTCTTGATTTCAGCTCAGGTCATGATTTTAGGGTTCTGAGATTGAGCCCCACATTGGGCTCCACACTCAGCATGGAGTCTTCTTAAGATTCTCTCCCTCTGCCCCTTTCCCCCACCACTCCCACCCCCACTTGTGTATGCTCTTTCTCTCAAAAAATAAAATAAAAATAAAATAAAATAAATCCACCTTATTGTGACTCTTTAAATGATTTTACCCTACGAAATAGGTAGAGTTAATAATAAATTGCCTTGCCATGCATGTTAGTACTTTGTAATATACGACACAATATATAAATCAATAAATAATCCTGAGTATTACATAAATGAAGAACAAGCTTACTGTAATTATGAACTCAAATAAAGCAAATCCTTTTTAAAATAAGATTCCCCTGAAATGCATATTTATAAAGAACACAAAAGAAATTCATGGAGTTTTGGTAATTTTTAAGCATTCCAATTACTCTATGATATTCAGTAAAAATGATAATCATGCAAAATAATCATAGATGTGTTTTTTGTTTGTTTTTTAAGATTTTATTTATTTATTTGAAGGAGAGCACTGGAGGGGGGAGGAGGAGAGGGAGAAGCAGGCACCCTGCTGAGCAGGGAGCTGGATGTGGGGCTCGATCCCAGGACCCTGGGATCATGACCTGAGCCCAAGTCAGATGCTTAACCGACTAAGTCACCCAGGCACCCATAGATTGTGTTTTGTATTTAAATCCTATGTCACCTAAAGAGAACAGGAGCTAAACTTTGGTAATATATGAGGTCAACATGGCTCAACAAGGTTTTAAAGGGGTACTAGGTTTTATGAGAAATATTTAGGAGAAATGTTAACTATTTTTTGTTCATTTATAAGGCAATGATATGAACCTTGTGGTAGTTTGTTTATCTGCCTTGTTTTCTTAGTCATAGAGCTCACATGCTTTAGCTAGTATGTTTATTTATATCCAAATATTAAGAATGTCTTTTCAGGTTACATATATACTAAGACACAAGTATGAATCAAACAAATAATAATGAGCCACAGAGACAACTATATAGAGAGTTCATATTCTCTTAATACCTCAAGGTAAAAAATCGATTGAAGTTTCCAAAGATATGTGAAATTAATTTAAATAAATACAAATTCCACGCTTATTTCAAAAATTACAAAGGCTAAGATTAAGATTCCATACTAGGTAAGGGGAATCAATATTTATTATGTCTCTTCTATGTTCATGGTCATTTTATCTCATTAGGTCACCTTTAAACTGATCAGGAATAGCTAGTAAATAGAAGAGACAGTATAGGATATAAATCTGGCTAGTCCAAAATCTGCCTCTTTCCATTCCATTACAAGGTTTTGTGCTTATGGTTTATCCCAGAATTCCTATGGCATCAGCACTTGTCCTATTGAGACAGTATAGGGAAAGCAAGAGGGACTTAACTCTTATAAAACCACTGGTCTCAGGCAGGGGTTTAAAGTTTCTATACTCAGAGACATATACCACCTTCTGGGAAAGAGAACAAATGAGAGATAATAGCCATCAGGGAGTAATGGTTGTCTGGGCAAAACTGGAAGTAACAATTTAAAGCCTGCTTGCACAAGTATTTCTACTTTCCAGGAGCCCTAAAAAAATGTTGACCATGAAAAAAGTCATCCTGTGACTGTCTGTATCCACTAAAAAGTAATGACCATAAGATAATGACCATGGGACTGAAAGACACTTCCCCACTCTCTGCCTCTCACCCTTTGGAAAAGTGCCTTTATAGCCTTGCACGCTACCCCTTCAGGGAGTGACATTCCTTCCTTGTCAGCTCCCTTGTATGCAAGCTATCGCTAATAAAGTCCACCTGTTTTCTTTCTCTTGAATTCAGTGTTCATTTCTATAACATTGAGACTCAAGAACCTCGTTTTGGGGGTCTGATAACACTGCCTTAGTATTATTGACATTGGAAAACCACCCAGTGGTTCCCTCTTCAGGTATCAGCAGTGAATTTGGGTATTTATTCTGATTGCACAATTAGCCCAAAGATCATTGCTACGCTTAAATGATATAGGGCACTGCATCCAGCATGCAATAAAATTTCCACCTCTAAACAACTTAAGATCAGCAGCTGCCTTTCTGAAAATGCATCCAGGTAAACTCTATTCTTTTCCTGGCCTCTTAGCCCCACACTCTGCCAAACTCAGTATCTAATGCAGAAGCCAGAGGCTGCTGGAGTCTGGCAGCGCCTCACCAGCACAGACCAGGCTGTTTGGCTCTGATTTCAAACATTTATAATCTTTTCTCTTGCTCCCTTTGCTCAATATAGGAGAGAGGCTATCAGCCAATTTCCCCACCGTTTATAGCAAATCCCAAGGCTCCCTCGTTTCCAGCTGCTAAGCTGCCTGGGCAGACTGTATTACTAAATTATTGTATCTTTTTGGTAGAGTGCCTGATCTGTCTTGGCATGCGCTTTGCATTGAAAGAAGCTCCTGTTGCAAGCAAAGGAAGCTAGCTACATTCACCCTTCCCACACGTCTTTCCTCTGTTACCCTCAACCACTAACTTCTTTGTTTCCTGTGTATAAACCAAGTTCACAGGGGCAGTTTCTCATCTATCTCTGACCCCCTAGGGAGTTAGGGATTTCAAAGGGAGTTCTGTGCTAAGAGTAATTCCCATAGCCTAGAGCCAGATGAATAAATGGCTTATAGTGAATAACTACATTTGGAACCAAGAGGTTTTGTTTCTCTCTTACCAAAATGTATTTCTTTGTAATACTGAAGTCACTGTAACCATGTATTTTCCTAAATAGAAGAGACTGTATTGAGGGAAGAGAGGAAAGAACCCCTTTAACTCAAGTCTATTATTTTAAAGTGTGTAGGTCCTGGTTTTAACTTATTTTAAAAATGATTTCTGTTTTTATACTCTCCCAACTGGTTGTGAAAATGAAGCAAAGAACTGCCCTGGAGAAATGAAACAAATAAAAAAGTAGCTCTATAATCTTTAAATTAGAAAAACAATTTCATAATATAAAAAGGGTGGACATTATTTTTAATTGCTCTAAAATGAATAATCACTCTGATTCAATTTTCAAAAGCTCTATCCTATATTTGAACTCAAATTCACCCAAACACCCTCAGTAAAAGCTCTGGAATGTAATGCATTCAGATGTATCCTGTGAGTTTTCTATTCCTGCAAGCAATGAGCATCCTAGATTTTTCTCACATGCATCCCAAGAGATATCTCATTTCAAAAGAGCAGGAGAGTCATCAAAAGTGTAATCCTATTAACAAGACACACCATAGAAAATATACAGAAATGTTAAAGATAAATTATATCTAGCAAGTTATGTTTTAAATCAACACTGCTGTTGCTATGGCAAGGAATATTTCATGTAAAATAAAAATCCTCTATAAAGGTTTGGTGCTATAGCCATGGCAACGATGTGATGATGACTGCAGTACTGCTCAACTCTGCTAATGTTTCCATCTGACTCAGAGAGAAGAACTAGATATGCATTAAATGCATGTAAAATGGCCTAGAAAATCAATCATTTATTGCTATTTTTCACGTGATTCCACGACTGACTAAAGAAGACACTGCAAAAATAGCAGAGACCCTAAACAAAGGATCTATGTTTTTTTTGAGTTTCTTATGGTCATGGAAGCTGGAGAATTCTGCTTTAGCTGAAGTATTGGTAAATGGCATATTCAATAGCTAAACATCTCACAGTTTTCAGGTTGGGGGCATCATGTAATTTTCCACAAATAGGAAAAAAAATGAAATGCAATTAAATTGCAATTTCTACCACTTAAAAACAGAAAGGGAAATATTAACTTAAAGTAAGAAAATATGGAAAGCAGTGTTCCAGCTCTGCAGAAAAGAAGGCAATTCTAATTTCTCTCCTCTTAGCCTCTTAAATCCATTCCAAATAGGCTTTTGTTCCATATTCCTCCACTGAAATGTCCCTTATCAATGTCAGCAAAATGGCCACATTGCTAAAACGAACACTTCTTAATCCTCATCCTACTCGATCTGCCAGCTATACAATTAATACAGATAATCGCCCTTCCTGTATGAAACTGTTTCTTTTAGCTCTTAAGATGGCATACTCTTCTGGTTTTCATCCTGCCTCACAAGCTGCTCCTTTTCATTCCCTTTGCTCATTCCTCCTCATCTCCCCAAGCTACTGCAGTGAAGTGCCCCGGGGCATGGTGCAGTTGACACTCTTCCCTTCTTCCCTTGCTAGTTTCATTCAGTTTCAGGGCTTAAAATATCACCTAAACAATGACAACTCCTACAATTGTATTTTCAACCTGACTTCTCCCCTTAACTCCAGACTTGGCTATCCAGATGCTTTAGAGTCGTTCTCATGCCGCATTTTCTCTCACACCCCATACCCAATTATACAGTGAATCTTGGTGGCTCTACCTTTAAAGTATACCTGTAACCTGTCTATTTTTCACTCATCATTACCCTCGGTTGCTACAGTAGTCCCCTAGTTGGCTTCCCAGGTTCCACACTTGTACCTCTTCAGACAATTCTTAACACAGAAGTCAGAGTAATCCTAGTAAGTCCAAGTCAGCTCAAAAACCCCTCTGCTCAAAATTCCCCACTGGAACCTCAATTCATGCTAAGTAAGAGCAAAAACACTTGACAATGGTCTATGAGGTCATACATGATCTCACCCCAATGCTATAACCTAAGATCCTAGTACTCTCCTTCTCACTTATTTGCATCCAGCCATCTTATTTCCCTTCTATTACTTCAACATATTAGGCATTTTCCTGGGTCACTGCCTTTTACTTGTCGTAGTTCCCTCTGTCTGGGACTGTCTCCCCTTAGGAAGCCGCATGGCCCCCTCTAATACCCTCTTCAAGTGTCTATCACTAGTGAGGCCTTACTTCATTATCTTTTCAATGAGGCCTCCATAGATCACTCTATTTAAAATGGTAACTTATCCTTATCCCTCCCCTGCTTTATACTTTTTTCATGCCACCTGTCAATATAAAAAACAGGTATTTTACTTATTTATGCTGCTCTCACCCAGCTAAGCTCCAGGAGGGCAGAGATTCTTTTTCTTTTTTTTAACTGCTGTATCCAGAGATTAGAACAAAGATTGGAATATAGGAGATAATCAATAAATATTCTCTGAATGAATTAATGAATTAAATATATATATATTTATTTGTATGTGAAGAACAATCCTAGAGCAACATACACCTCAGTGTTAATAGTGGCTAATAATAGGGGCGCCTGGATGGCTCAGCTGGTTAAGCATCCACCTCTTGGTTTCAGCTCAGGTCATGATCTCAGGGTCCTAGGATTGAGCCAGGCATTCAGTAGGGAGTATGCTTGAGGATTTCTCTCCCGCTCCCTCTGTCCCCCCCACCCCCAAAATAAATAAATAAATAAATAAATAAATAAATAAATAAATAAATAAATCTTCTTTAAAAATAGTGGTTAGTAATAAAACTATTTAAAAATAATCTTTTCTTAAAAGTGGTACTTCACTCACTGTTAAGCTTTTTATTTTTAATTTTTTAAATTTTTTATTATGTTAGTCACCATACAGTACATCATTAGTTTTTGATGTGGTGTTCCATGATTCATTGTTTGTGTATAATTTTTTTTTTTTAAATCTACATTTTCTTTTTTTTTTTTAAGATTTTATTTATTTATTTGACAGAGATAGAGACAGCCAGTGAGAGAGGGAACATAAGCAGGGGGAGTGGGAGAGGAAGAAGCAGGCTCATAGCGGAGGAGCCTGATGTGGGGCTCGATCCCATAACGCCGGGATCACGCCCTGAGTCGAAGGCAGACGCTTAACCGCTGTGCCACCCAGACGCCCCTGTTTGTGTATAATTTTTAAGAAAAAAGTGTACATATAAAAGGATATATGCTATCCTTAAGTTTCTATAATTAACATGTTTTTTGTATAATAAAAATTATAAACAGATATGGCAAAAAAATAAAAATAATCTTTTCTTTCTATAAAAATGATAAATATTCATTATAGATATTAGCAAAAATAAAGAGAGAAGAAAAAGACACCCATAATTCCAAAACTTAGCAATGATCATTATTACCATTTATGTGCATGTATACATAGATTTTCAGTCTTTTTTTCTGTGCTCATATATTTTCCCCCAACAAAACGGTGATCACTCTGTGTATTTTTTGTAATTTTTTAAAGTTAAATATCACCTACACAATTAGAACATGTTTAATAGTCCTGTAGTATTAATCCTTGAAATAATCAAATAAATAATATATTTGACCTTGTTTTTTTTATAGGGTACATTTGATCTTTTAGAATGATTTGGAGGGTCTATGTGTGTGCCCTTTTAGTTATTACTTTTAATGTTACAAAACTTATCTTCATATCTATTTCCTCCATTTTTTAATTTTTCTCTTTCTCGGTTAATAGCTATTATTTATCGAGTGCTTATAGGTGCTAAGTGTTACCTGATTTCACTGATTTCACATTTGTTATCTGATTTCACTGCCACACAACTCTGGAGTATTATCGTATTCCCATTTTATAGGTGAGGAGCCTAATATTTAGAAATGTTGAATAACTCCCTAAGGTTACACAGCCACTAACTGGTAGAGTAGCATATGAACCAGGTAATTATGCTTTTGACTGCTAAGCCATTTTGCATCCCTAAAATAAGAAAATTAGCATACTTATCTCACTTTTCCAAACTCTCTGCCGTCCCAATTTGTATTAAAATAATCTGGGTTTTTGATAAAATGTCTACACTTCATTACTTTATATTTTGTATCTTTCTTTTTTCAAAAATTTTAACATTATATTGTTTTGAACTCATATTGAGAATCATTATTTGAAAATATATTCTACATCTCACAAGTTTCATTTTATATCCCAGAGTCTTTTATACTGATATTTTCCTTGCTCATTAATGAGATTTGTATTATTCAGCTCGTAACCAACTAAAGTATATCTGTGAGTAAGTATTTCAAAAGGGTAGGGTGTTTTCTAAAATACATATCTGAAAATGACTTACCTCCTATGATCTTGCACACCTTGGCTGGGCACATAATTCTTGAATCTAGAGTCCTAACCCATTTCTCTAAAAACTCTATAGATACTTTTCTATTGTCTTCTGGATGCTTAGAACTAAAGAATGTCTGATATCAGATTAAGATTTATTCCTTTGCAAGTAGCTTGCTTTGTTTTGGTAATGTCTATCTAGATTCTCCTAGGAATTTTCCCTTATCCTTAAAATTATGAAATTTCAAAATTTCCCAGTATAAATCTGCTTTTTTCAGAAATTTAAACTATGGTCATTAAATCTTCAATTTAATATTCAAGTTCCTTTAGCTTAGGAAAGTTTTCTTCTATTTTCTCTTATAATTTTTTTCTTATAATTTTTCTTTCTCTATAAATGTCTTATATCTACTGAATATCTTGAATTTTCTTCTCCACTGAGTTAGGTTTCTCATGATCCACGTATTTTTATTTCCATTACAGTTTTAATTTGACATGAATATTATTCAACTAAAACCTTTATGATTTTATAATTTTGACTCATCATACATAACTGCTTATTTTGGTTTCACGTAGCATTAGTCTGCTGAATAATGTTGAGATCCATTTTGACATTAGTAGTTTGGAAAACTCCTTTTTCTTGAGAGTTAATTTTCTTTCTTTCTTTCTTTCTTTCTTTCTTTCTTTCTTTCTTTCTTTCTTTTTTTTTTTAAGATTTTATTTATTTATTTGACAGAGACAGACAGCCAGCGAGAGAGGGAACACAAGCAGGGGGGGTGGGAGAGGAAGAAGCAGGCTCCTAGCAGAGGAGCCTGATGTGGGGCTCGATCCCACAACGCCAGGATCACACCCTGAGCCGAAGGCAGTCGCCCAACGACTGTACCACCCAGGTGCCCCAAGAGTTAATTTTCTTTCATAGGATGGTATTGTTTTGATTCTTCAGAACAAACTTCCTTTTTTTGAGGTATCATTTAATATATCTAGTTATTTTTCTACTTGCTCACTCTAGCAGAATAAAGTCTTGACTTGTCTACTTTGGAGAACTGAGATGAGTTTTGTCAGAGTTTGAGGGAGTCCATCTTCTCATCTTTAGGATTCAGAGGAAGGGAGAATGGAAAATCTTAGATAAACTGTCAGGTCTGCCATATAGCACAACTCTGGGACCACCATTCACATAGCACAAACATACCTCCTGCAGTTGTGCATGTTGGTGGCCCTGTTCACTGAAGTTTTACTTTTTAATCTAGAGCAGAGCTGTCCAGTAGAATTTCCCATGATAGAAATATTCTATGTCTGTCCTGTCCAATATGGTAGCTACTAACCACATAGTGCTATTGTGCATTTGAAATGTAGCTGATGAAAGTTAAGAATTGAATTTTCAATTTCACTTAATTTTATTAATTTAAATCTAATTTTATTTATTGTTTAAAAAGATTTTGTTTATTCATTTGAGAGAGAGAGAGAGCGAGCGAGCCAGGGGGAGAGGCAGAGGGAGAAGCAGATTCCCTGTTGAGCAAAGAGCCTGACGTGAGGCTCAATCACAGGACCCGGAGATAATGACCTGAGCTGAAGGCAGGCGATTAACCAACAGAGCCACTGAGGTGCCCCTAAATTTAATTTTAACAGTCACATGTGGTAGTGGCTATTGTTAAGGGCAAAGCAGGTCTAGAGCAGTGGTTTTCAAAGTGTGGTCCCCAGATCAGCAATATTAACATCTCCTGGTAACTTAGTAGAAATTTAAATTCTCAGGCTCTGCTCTAAAACATCTTGGGGGTGGGGCTTAACAACCTGTTTAGCAAACCTTCCCTGTGATTCTGATGCACATTAAGAGTTAAGAACCATTGGCCTACAGATCATGAGTTAGGGGAGAATCAGAACTAATGGGAGCCAAACCAGGGAGTTTTCTCTCTATTCCAGTGTTTCTTTTCTGTATTTGAGGTTACCAGCCAGGAATTAACTGGGACAGTGTCCTCATTCTTTACCTGTCACAGTTGTCCTCATTAGGAACCAACTGTGACAATGTCTCCCCTAAGTGTAAGTCTGGAGTGAGCCTGTCCTCTGATCCTTGCTTGTTGATTTTTGTCAGTTAGTGTGCTCCCAGGGGCACTTGGTAGGAGCCAATGATACCTCCACATGTATGTTTTTTATTCTTACCCTGAATTTCATAAGTCCTCTGCTTTTACTACCATAGTGATTTGTTTCTTCACATATGAAGAAGCATGTACATATTGTTTGCCTTCACTCTTGTTCACTTTGCCTTCTATCTTGAGAAACTCTTGAAGTACTGACACTGAAATGTAGTCTGACATGTAGATGTCGCCCATTACTAGTTTCCCTTGCTGATATAGGTTTATTCCTTCTTATTTTTATATCTGTTGGTCATTTCCGAGGGGATATGAAAGCAGGTGAACCAGAAAATTGCACTCAAGCTCCTGCTTTTCAAAGAAGTCCCCTGTATCGCTCTTGATACCTCACCTTTTCATGTAATTGTATAGTGCTCATTCAAATATATCATCTCATTTGACCCCCAAAAGATTCCACTTTATTATACTTATTTTACAGATAAAGAAACAGGCTTAGATGGTTTCAATGATCTATATAAGAAGAAGGGTAGAGTTTCTACTTGTAACGGTCACTGATATGCAGAAAATGATGGTTAACATTTATTGGACCAATTTGGATTTATTGGATTATATTAAGTGCTTCATATCCAGTACCTTATTTAAGCCTGATGACAACCTTATGAGATCTATGCTATTATCATTTCTACATTACAGATGATGGGTAAATTTAGGGAGGTTAAGTTACTTGTTCAACTTATACAACCAATCAGTAAAATTGCCAATTTTTAGGCCCTGGTCTGACTTTAGAGTCTATGCTCTTATGGGCTATGCTACATGGTGTTCTTAGCCTGGAGACTAATCAAATGGCCTGGGCAGTGTAAACAGTACTACATTTTCAGAAAGCTTCTTCATATCATCATTTATCACACAGTGGGATGTTTTTTTATTTATTTTCTACACCACTACCACGTTCAGAATCATGTGTAGTTAATTAGTAGTTAATAGGTAGAAACATACAATCTGCTGTAATTTTAATCTTTTGCTTATTTTCTATTTTGACTAGAATCCCCAAAATGCTATGAGTCCTGACTTCTACATTCCATTCATTCTAAACATTTATTGTATAATCTGTTTCATGCCAGCCGCTATGCTAGGTGCTATGTTTCTGATGTTTGCTAGGTTGCTGAGCAATAGCCCCTGAAAAAAGACTTGGGAAATTGCCTGCCTATGACTAAACTCTCCTGCCCTCCTGACTTTGTTACCACTACCCCTGATAGATTCACTCAAAGTCAGCAGCACTTTAAGTATCATCAGAGTATTTGAAACAAATAGGCATTTTGAGGACACCTATGAGCTTCTCTGTGGTTTCACAGTTGTAATTTTAAAACAGAGAACTTCATCTTCAAATTAGTGACATTTAGATATGTACATCACTATTAAGGACAAGTGTCAACGCTTAATATCCAGGCTAGTTTGATATGAATGGATTCAGAGGGAGAAAGGCTGCTTTCCATTGACCGACCAGTGAGTTTTCCATACAATGCTCCTTCCCATAGTCATGATGATCAAAGGGATATTTACCAAAGTCTGACTCATGACACAGAGAAATAATTTTATTCCTAATATTTATTTCCTCTATTGACTCTGTGTTAGGATAAGTCAGCTCTACTTTAGTTCCTTTTACAAGATAGTATTAAAATATCTTACATTTTGGTAGCACATTACTGTTTAAAGAAGATATTCATTTACAATGTCTAAATAAGCATAATATTCAGGACAGTCTGTGAGGTAGGTACTATTTCTCCCATTTTACCAATAAGAAAATGAAGATTTCTTCGACCATTCATTCACTTATTCATTCAATCTTTCAACAAATATGTATACCACACCAAGGCACTGGAGTAACAAAAATTAATCAAACGAGGTCCATCCATTGAAGAGATCTTAGTCAGGAAACATGTAACCAGATATATTATAACATATGTACTATTAAAGAAGTATTGTGGGATATGAGGGAAGAAGAAATAAACTCTTTTTGAGAAAAGATTTGAGACTTGGAGAATGGGTAGAACTTAGATATGTAGAAATGAGTGATATATTGCAAAGCAGAGGAAATATGCATAAACAAAGATACAGAGAAAGTCCAGACGGCATGGGAAAACGGAATAATTCTCCTTGTATTGCTGGGAAAGTACCTGGAGGAAAAGGTAGAAAATAAGGTGCAATGGTAGGTTGAAATGCTTGGGGGTGTAAGTAATCTTTTTTCTCTTTAAAATATTTTATTTATTTGATAGTGGTGGTGGGGGGGAGTGCATAAGCAGGGAGAGTGGCAGGCAGAGGGAGAGGGAGAAGCAGGATTCCCGCTGAGCAAGGAGTCCAACATGGGACTCAATCCCAGGACCCTGGGATCATGACCTGAGCCCAAGGCAGACACTAAACCAACTGAGCCACCCAGGCACCCCATGGGGGTATAAGTAATCTAACCAAAGGAACTAGCAGGAATGGGACTGGATCCCAGGTTCTTTTACTCTGAGTTTTGAGGTCTTTCTCTCATTTCCAGTTACCTTCCTGGTATTATATTCCAAATTTATTAACACAGTATAGCTCTATAAGCTTAAACAATAGGTATAGAGATACAAAAATAACTCTTGACTTGCTTTTGAAACTGGCTTATGTAAATCTTTCACTTAAGAACTAGGAAGGTATATATTTTAAGGCAACTGTTGGAGAATTTCTATAGACAGCAATCTCAGTAGATGTCATATCAAAAGTAACTAGTTTTTCTGAACATCATTAGAGTTCAGAGCAGACCACTAGGTAAGTGTTTTGAGCTTTGACAAGAGGGCCAGGAAGCCCTGAGCTCTTAACCAGTTGCTTATCCTGGGGTATATCTTGTTTACTTTATTGTGGGCAGAAATGGGAATCTTGGTTGAGTGAAAGTCATACCACATTCATTCTCAGTTCCATTCATGTTTAAGGCAAGCAGTTGGTTTAGCTGCTTTGTCTGTGCCACCTTGGCCTCTTCTGTGATGGCCATTACAGAGTTTGCCCCCTTGTGGGGGCATTGAATTCAGGCATTGAATACTGATACAGACCTTTGAAGCAGTGGAGGCAAAGATAATGGTCATAAAATGGCCAATAGAGCAGTGGTATAAAGTGAGAAATGTAATAGAAAAACATCCATTTTTTATTCTAAATAAAAAAAAAAGTTTCCAGTTTTATGCTATAGCTGATATAACTAGTAGAAAAATTTAGAAGTGCAAACTTCAACAATTATGAGAGTCAAGGGTATGGATTCATTCAAGACAAAAAGAAGGGAGGGTTGAAATTTCCAAATATTCTCTAATTATCTTTTTCATTGGGGAGCTCCCTTTGAGACAACGAGCTCTGTCTTTGGAATAAAACCTAGCTTGGGGAGGAGAATGAAATTTATACTCATTATTAATTTATGGTGCATAAAATCAGGTGCCATTGGTTGTTATGTAAAGGCTTGCTTTTGAAAAGTATTAAAAATACACAGATGAGTAGAATTTTAATATTACTTTAAAATCAACTTCACATTGAAAATAAAATCCCCAAGTTATTTATAAAAATACATCCTCTAATTCTTATCTGGGAAAAAGCTCCTAAATGAACAGATGATACCTTTGTAATTTGAGTTTACGAGATGTTTATTTGCCACTAGGGCAGTTAATTTTGACTATACAGTGTTTGGTTTATAACAAGTAAATACATTTTTATTTTCCTGTTTAAATATTATTTTCATGGTTGCATTTATTTAGGGAAAATTATCTATGGTTTGCAGATAAAAGAGAGGCATCAATTGAGTAAATTACGGCATTCATAATTAAATGCTTTTTGTATGCAGGCTCCAACACTGCTAAAGAAAGCCATCACTCCAACATAATATTGAATATATTTAGCATAAAATTGCATTAAACAAAACCTTGGGGAGTTTATTAATTTATTTGGAATGAAATCTGCAGATTTGTTTTTGGTCAAAAGTTTTCATTTAAATTCACTAATTCAAAAGCTTTGTTCATGGTTTTTAAAAGCATATTTTTCATGGTTCACACCAGAGTGGACTTGATAACCGAATGGGCCTTTGTTTCATGTGAGATAAAAATATGAAGACATTTCCAATAAGAATTTTTGGCATTAAACCAAAGTGTGATGAATAGTAAAATTTTCAAAAAAGATAGCTTTAATATTCCAATATGTAACAGATTATCAAGTTGGTTAACGGAGAATTGAAGTGAAACTAAGGTAAAGCAATATAGAACTTAGAAAAAGCCTTGAATATGTCAATCGACAGAGTTCTGATAAATAATATAACTTTAAAATTAGGTAATCCTTGACTCCACCCTCTCTCTTACCTAGTTGGTATCTTAGCCCATCTGACTTTATCTCCTAAATATTTCTAAAGTCCAATATTCTCACTCTCTCCTACTCATGGTTGGCTCCTTTGCATTACTGGGGTCTCAGCTCAAATGTCACCTTCTCAGAAAGGCCAACTCTGGTCTCTAATTTAAAATAACCAAGCTCTCCAGCCCTTACCCTATCCTCCCTCAATGCCCCCTACCTCCTCCTGTCAGCTACTCTCCAATGCATCATCTTCCTGTTTTATTTACTTGATATTACTTACTTTTGTTTTCTTGCTAATTATCTCCTCCCACTCCCTAGAATATAAGATTTATGGGGGCAGAGGCTTTGTCAACCATGTCAACTGTTGAATTCCTAGTACTTAGATTTATACAGTATCTGACAAGTACTTGAAATGACACCTACTGAGGACGTCCTAATTCAGAACTTATACTATCTTGCCTGGGTAACTGCAGAAGTTTCCTAACTGGTCTCTTCGACATCAGAGTCATCATTAAATCCATTTTCTGCTGGGTTGTTCTCTATAATGCAAATCTAATCCTATCACTCCACTACTCAGAGCTCTTTGGTGATTCCTCATTATCCAGATGAGAGTCCCCAGAACATACAAAGTGAATGGTATGTGGTATCATTTTAAGTAGTTCATAAAAGATCACTTAAATTTAATATTTTTTAAAAATTTATTTTAATGTGAGTTCCAACAAACCAATTAAATAGCATATTAAGCTCATGACCTCACAGATATTACTACTGAAGATGAGGGGGGAAAAAGTATAAATCCATTTATAGACATGGACAAAACACTAAATGTGTCCTCAAATGAGTTTTAAATATTCTGATCTATAGGCCTGCTGTCATTTCAAACCTGCTTACTCCTCTGGCATAATATCCACCACTTCCCACCCATTTATCACACTATTTGTTGCCTCTCTGCCTTTAGTTCAGCTGTCTCCTGAGCCTGGAGCACCCTTTGTTTGCTCCCTTCTACTCTACTGCCTGTCACCTGGGTAACTCTTCTCATCCTTATGACTCAGTTCATGGGTCACCAACTTCATTAAACTTGACTTTGTTTCCCCTTTCTCAGTCTTAATTAGGTACTTTTTGCCGTCTTCATAGCCTATGCAAACCTTTATCTTTACACAGGTGTGGGATAACCACTATCGACACTTAAACGTTCAAAAAGAGGGAAAATGGAAGGTGCGTGGCAGTTTCTGGTCCATAGAAATTCTGAAATCCAACCAGACAGAGGTTGCCAATCCCTTTATTAGGGCGCAGTCTTATTGCAGTGGACTTGTTCACTATTGCTCTTGGTTCTGCAGTCTGGGGTCTGGCACCTCCTTCTGAATGATCCTTCTTTTCACATAAGAAAACTTCTTATGACTTTTTTCTTTTCATATAAACTTAGGGGCCCAAAGGGCCCTTTACATATTGTATTCTCTGTCTTTTAGTTCAAGGTAATGATCTTTCTACCAGAATAATTATCTCAAAAAATCACGGAGTTTGCATTTATCAATTTACAACGCACACCGTTAGATAAAATCCATATCCACAAATCTCTTCGAAATAGCCTTTCTCTTCTCTTCCTTGTGAGGCTGCTGTGTGACTCCCTGTGATGCCCTTAAGATTCTCAGAAGTACTACTATTTAGTGGGGAGGAGCCTCAAGGCATGCCCTTGAGATCCTGGCCTCTTGTCTGAAAATTTCTATGAGGCACTGTCTTTGATCTATTGGAGGACTTAATAAAGGGTTTTATAATCACACCCTGGGATTCATCCTTCCTATACCACCTTAATTGTGCTCTGGATTTGAACTCTTCCCAGAAGCCATTTTTTAAATTTAGATTCATTTGATAACTGGAGAGACTGAGAATGAAAACCAGTTTTATTTTTTAACACAGAAAATCCTGCCTCCTTTATATTTAAACGTTCATTCTTTCACTTATCTCTGTCCTTCTCCATTTTATGATAGATAGCAAGAAGAAGCCTGGTGACACTTTTAATATTCTATCTGAAAATCTTAGTAAAATCATCATCGGGTACACTTACTATTTTTCATGTTACTGCAGGTTACAGTGTTGCCAGATATTCTTCCACTATATTAAAAAGGTCTCCTTTCCTCCAGCTTACAATCACATTTCTTTTACTTTCCCTTAACTCCCATTGACAGCCTACTCAAGGTTTTCAGACTTCTGCTAATACTTGTCCTTTTAGACTTTCACTGTCATTTTGCCAGAAGCCTTTCAGGCTTTCACAAACAGTTTTTCAATACTCTTCCAGTTTCAGCTTGCTAGTTAGTTCAAAGGCTAATGCCATGTATTTTAGGATTTTTGATGATAGCACCGTATTTCCAGGTACTAAAATCCATTCTAGTTATGTACGGTATACAAATAATACCTTTAAAAATCCTGTAGGACAGTGGGTAGGACTGGAGTCATTTCAGAGGTTTTTTCACTCACATGTCTAGTGGTGATGTTGGCTTCCAACTGGAAATTCACTTGGGCTGTCAGCTAGAATACCTACATGTGGCTTGTCCACATGGTTTTTTGGCTTCCTCACAGCATGGTGGCTGGGTTCAAAGAGTGAGCCTCCCAAGGAAGCAGGAAGAATCTACACTGCATCTTACGACCTAGCCTTGGAGGTCACTTAGAGTCTCCTCTGCTATCAGCACCTGCCATACCATGTTCAAATATATGAACTATAAATCCCATCTCTTGATGGGAGAAGAGTATGTAGATGGAAAGATTTATTGTGGTCATCTAAAATACAATCTGTCACAAAAAAATAAATAAATAAAATAAAATAAAATAAAATAAAATAAAAATACAATCTGTCACAGGCTGACATGGCTAACTTACTAAATACATCTTTAATTTCAATTTTTCACGACAAGAAAAGAAATAATTTTGGGTGACATTGAATCCTGTGTCAATAACACATTTTAAAACTGAAAATGAATTTGATGATGCTTTCTCGAGTGCTAGAACCAGTTTATTAAGAAGTAAACTTCCAAAGAAATGAATCTGTCCTGGATCTAAAACAAGAATACAAATAATGTTTGCTCTCTCAGGGTGCTTGGGTGACTCAGTCAATTAAGCCACTGACTCTTGATTTTGGCTCAGGTCATGATCTTAGGGTCGTGAGATCCAAGCCCCATGATCAAGCGCCGCATCCAGGTCTACACTCAGCGCACAGTCCGCTTGTTCCTCTCCCTCTGCTCCTCCCCCTGTTCTCTCTCTCTTTCTCTTTCTTAAATAAATAAATAAATAAAATCATTAAAAATAATGCCTGCTCTCTATGCCATAATTATGTAGCATGCTAGCCCTATTAGATCACAGTGGGTCCTTACTTGGTAGACAAAAGAGGAAGTTTAGAAAAGCTCAGAGTGAATATTTAATTTCATTGGGAGGTTTGGGGCATTAAATCACCTACCTACATACTGGATATTATGTACTGGACTGTAAGCAGTAGGGTGGAAAGAGGTCTGAAGGACAGATGTACTTGAACTGGAATCTCAGTTCTGCCATTTGTAAGTTATTTTTCATAGGTAAGAAAATTAATTTGTCCGAACTTCAGTTTCCTCATCAGTTATGGGCTGAGTTATATTTTCCCCCAATTTAGAGTTTTGTTTTTTTTTAAAGATTACTTATTTGAGAGAGAGAGAGAGAGAGAGAGAAAGAGAGAGAGAAAGGCAGAGGGAGAAGCAGACTCCCTGCTGAGCAGGGAGCCTGACAGCTGATCTCAGGACCCTGAGATCATGACCTGAGCCGAAGGCAGATGCTTAACCAACTGAGCCACCCAGGCGTCCCTATTCCCCATAAATTCATATGTTGAAGCCCTAACTCCCAGTACCTAAGTCCTGCTGACTGTATTTGGAGTTAGGACCTTTATAACGGTGATTGCATAAAAATGAGGTTATTAGGATCTAATATGATTTAGATTAATCTGATCTGATTGCTGCTCTTATAAGAAAAGGAAACTGGGACACACTAAGGGACACCAGGGGCACACATATACACAGGGATGACCAGGTGAAGAGGCAGTAAGAGGATTGTCATCTGCATCTCTATGCCAAGCATAGAGGTCTTAGAAGAAAGCAACCCTGCCAGCATCTTGATCTTGGACTTCTGCTTCCAGAACTGTGAAAAACTAATTCTGTTGTTTAAGGCACCCAGTCTGTAGTATTTTGTTATGGCAGCCCTGGCAAACTGATACACCATCTTTAACATGAGGATAATAGTACCTACTTCATAGGGTTGCTCTGATGATTGAATCAGACATTCATAAAACATCAAACAGTGCCTGGCATTCTCCAGGCACCAGACGAAGAAATCATCCCCTCTGTGATAAGATTGTGCTACATATCTGTAATTAGAGAAATAAAGTTGAAGTCTCAAGAAATACTGAGACCCTTTTACAGTTCTTGAATGGTTTACTTTGCTGGGTAAGTTATGTGATCTCTTTACAGTTCCTTCATGTTTTATTGATAAACACTATGATTCCTTTTTGAAGTTGGTTAGCTTATGTCTATATTCCCCTTCCCTGATGAATATTATTAGGTCCCTTCTCCCTGACCTGTCACGAAGACCTTCTTCCCTTGATGACCACAGGCAATACTTGAGAGGGGTCTTGAGATGTATTCATATATAAAAAAAAGAATCTGTAATTTTGGTGTGTTAAGATAGGAGTGTGATGATCTCCAGGCTCTGAGCACCCCCTTTCATTCATTCCTAACTGCCATGTGGTTCTTGGTAAGTGACAAAGTCTTATTTGAAATTGAAGTCTGTTTATTTCCCACAAGAAACCCAATGAAAGGAAGTTCACTCCTACTTACCCTTCCTCTGACCAGAATTAGACACAAAAGCAAAAACAAAACCAGAATCACTGGATTCTTTGACAGACCACATAAGAATTGTATTATTAAAGCAATTTTGATGCCACTGAACAAAAAAGCAGCTGAAAATCCAAGGAAATACTAATTTTGCCAGCAGTAAAAAGCCTGAAAAAATTTAAAAAAATACTGTTTATTGGAGAGAAATGTAAGGTAATAAAATGGGTGTGTCCAACGCTACATGCATACATTGAACATGGGAGATAGAACCAAAGATGCACTTACAGCTTAGTAATGAATTTCTTCCTTTTATTTTTGAAGTAATCAGGTTATACAGATCTTTGAGTTCTCAGGGTTGTTCAAAAGCTTGCTTTCAAAGCATAGCTAGACCCTAGACAAGCAGGATCTGGTTCATGACACTAAGTGACTTAAAATTGGCTTGTCACTTACTGGTGCTGGGTCTTATATGAACTCAGATGGATAAAGAAGTGAGTTCTGGATCATTGTAAGACTATACAAATTTTATGGAGTGGAATAGACCATTGTGAAGTTTTTCTCTAGAAACTATTTCCAATTAGGTCTCATCTAGTAGCCTGCACAATGGATATTTGTCTTTTTTACTCAAGAGATAAGCTAAACATGCTTTGTGGGTCATTCTCAACAAATTCATTTGATCCTCAAGCATACTGAAGAGAACAATAATAAAGTGTAATTGTACACTTTATGACATAAAAGATAAAACCATTCAAGTGAGAATGTCAGAAATCAATCTGTCCCCCCAACGATTTCTATTTTCTTCCACAATGGTTATCTCTCTAGGAAGTAGCTGCCTCTCCAGAATTTACATTTACCCAGACCCTCTGCATTTAGATGGGACCAAGCAATTGAGATATGGCCTAGAGTAGACAGGCAGAAGTGATGCAGACTACATCCAGACCTGGTCCAGGTAAACCTCCACTTTATTTCCTGTCTATTGAATGGATATCAACAACCAGGTTGACCTTGGCAGCTATATGTTGAATATTGCAAAGCCTCTGAATAAACCCCTGCATCTAGGCACTATTATTAGGACTTTACATGAACAAGAAAAAAATTGCTGTCATGTTAAGCTACTAAAATTTTGAGGGTGTATCTGTTCCCGCAGCTACTGTGTATCTTAACTAATATGGAAGGAGGCATAGAAAGAAGGAAGTTTGCCAAATATAGTTTGTTTCCTTATCCTTTTGTGCACCCTCTTCTGTCCTTTACTCCCTTCTTTGATTATTACTTACCCTTTGAGTCCAAGGAGAAGTATCACCTCCCTTAAGAAGTCTTTGAAACTTAAATATGGACTTCGTGTGATGGGCTATAATCCTCAGAATGCCTAACAGCTTAACTGGCATATAGCTGTTGAATTAGTCTATAAATTAATGAAATAAATGGACAAATAGAAATACTTGACTTAAACACAAATGTGGAAAGTGTAAGCTCTCTTGATATTAAGGAAGTAAAAAGCTCTACCAGTTGTGGAAAGTGCAATTGCCCTAAATATTAAAAAATACTTATGTATTATCTGCCTTTCTCCTGCCTTATATTACCTCATATTAACCTAAATTGTAGCATTTAAGTGTAGCACATTGTGCTTCAAACAAATCTGACTCCACTAGATTGTGAACTTCTTGAAGACAGAGACCATGGTCTTATTTGTATTTCTATTTCCAGGCCCCAGCAGGTTCCTAAAATAGTGTAGGCTCTCAATCGATGTCTATTGACTGACTTGCTGTCTAGGTGACTGGCTAACTGATAGCTAAAGAGGTAATCTCAAAGTTTTTATCGGTAAGAAAAGTTAAGTGAACTAGATTAGCTCTATAATAAGAAAAAAGGCTATTGAGATGCAATCTACTTACCCTAATGTGGTGAGCCTCATCCAATAAGTTGAAGGACTGAATAGAACAAAAAGGCTAAGTAAGAGGGAACTCCTGTTACCTGACTTCCTTGAGTTGGTGCACTGGATTTTTCTCTTGCCTTTGGACTCAACTGAAATATCAGCTCTTCCTGGATCTCAAGCCTTCCCGCTTTCAGAAGGGAACTATACATTGGTTCTCCAATGTATAGTTGCCAACTGCAGACCTTAGGAACTTGTTAGCCTCCATAATCCCAAGAGCCAATTCCTTATAATAAATCTCTTTCCATATATATATACATATATATAGTACATCCTATTGTACATCCTCTCTTCTATCCTATTCTCTATCTATCTATCATCTATCTATCGTCTATCTATCTATATTTATATCTTCATCTTATTGGTTCTATTTTTCTGGAGAATCCAGACTAATACATTGGCCCAGAAAATAACTCCTCAGGGCATCCTTGCTCTCTTTTCACCTACTAAATGAATGAAGAGGATTCTAAGGACCTAGCGGAAGGTAGGACCACAAAATGGAGAGTGTCTGCATCCCTGAATACAGAATGAGAGGAGAACAAATCAGCCAGCATTGTACTACAACATGAATGAAAAGTAAACATTTCTAGTGTTGATCCCCTAAGATTCAGGAGTTTATCTGTTATAGCAGCTAGCATTATTCACTGTGGCACATATTGCATGCTAGATTTTTATGGAACTGAAGGCAAATCCATTCTAAGTCAAAGTGTAACTAGAAATTAACTATCTCATTTGAATGAATACCTTTCCTGCTTGTGAATATTCAAAGTTACCACATGAGGAAAATCTGAGTCCTAAACTGATAGTAGAGGAGTTCTTTGCCATGGCCAGCTACAGGCTCACAGGAAGGCCATGAGATTAGCCCAACCCACTGGATTCAGGGGCACTGCTTGGAGTTCAGACCTGACTCATCCAGTCTGGCTTTTCTTAAGAGGCAAAAAACAAACCATATTTGTTGGTAGGTAATTCCACAACAATTACCAAGCACAAAAATAATTCTATTATTTTTTTCTAGCTATACAAATGTCTATAACTAATGTATCAAATGTCATGACCTTGGATAAATAAAAGAACTTCTGAAAAATAGGAAATATTTTGTCATAAAGCAACCTCAATAACAGAGAGGAAGAATTTTATAGGAGGCAGAAGATGAGCTTTGGATTTAGGCCATCATAGGTTTAACCCATTCATCAGTTAAACAAGTCCTTATTGGGAATCTAATGTTTAAATTACAGTATGAGAATATCAATATTTAACCTGAATTGAACTACGAAAAATTATGATTTCATATAATTTAACCTAATACATGCCAGACACCATTATGTGCTAGGCATTCAGTAAGAATAAAACAAAGTCCTCATTCTCATGGAGTGTATTCTTTAGTGGTAAGAGAGAGAAAGAAAACAAGTCAAATGTATAGTTATATCTAGTATAAATGCAATAGAGAAAAATAAAGAAGATAAGAAGGATGGGGGTGCTGGGAAGAAGTTGCTACTTTATGGTGGTCAGGGAAAGAATCTTTGATAGGTGCGCCTGGGTGGCGCAGTCATTAAGCGTCTGCCTTCGGCTCAGGGCGTGATCCCAGCGTTCTGGGATCGAGTCCCACATCAGGCTCCTCCGCTAGGAGCCTGCTTCCTCTCCCACTCCCCCTGCTTGTGTTCCCTCTCTCGCTGACTGTCACTCTCTCTCTGTCAAATAAATAAATAAATAAAATCTTAAAAAAAAAAAAAGAATCCTTGATAAAGTAGTATTTCAGTAGAAAACTGTAGGAAGTGAGAGTAAACCATTTGGCTACCAGAGGGAGAAGCATTCTAAACAGAAGTAATAGCAGGTACAAAGTCCCTGGGGCATAAATATCTTTGGTATGTTTAAGAAACAAGGCCAGTGTGACTAGAGCAAAGTGGGCAAAGGAAAGAGTGGTAAGAGAGAGGTCAGCAAGGTAGCAGGGCCAGCCTATATAAACCTTGTACTACTTTATAAGGAACGGTTTTCATTGATATATGAGATGAAAAACCTTAGAGACTTTTGGGGAGAGAAGGGACATCTGTTTTCAAACAATCACTCTGGCTACTCTATTGAGAACAGACTGTCGGAAAGACAAGTGGTAGCAGGAGACCAGTTAAAAGGCTATTACAATAATCAGGTGGGAGAAACTTGTGGCTTGGTCTGGGATATTAATTGTGCAGCTTCTGAGAAGTGGTTAGATTTTGTTATATTATGAAGATGGAAATAACAAGATTTGTTAATGTATTAAATGCAGAGGTTGAAAGAAAAAGAAGTTCTAAGGATATTATGAGCAAATGAAAAGAATGGAGTTGTCATTAAATGAGATGGAGAAATTGTAGGAGGAACAGGTTTGGTAACTTGTGAGAATTAGGAGTCTAGTTCTGGATATGTAAAATGTTGAGATGCCTATTAGACATTCAGGTAGAAATGCCCAGTAGGCAGCTGGATACCAAAATTAGGGAGAGAGCCAGATTAGAGATACAAACTTAGGAGTCCTCAGGATGGATAAGACAATAAACTTTTCAGGCTGATTGCAATTTAGAGAAAGAGAGAAGACAGTCAAGAACTAAGCCTTGGGCACTCTGATGTTTAGAGGTCAAAGAACCAGCCAGAGGGAATAATAAGGAAGAGCTGGTGAGGTAATGGGTGAACCATATTGTTTTGAGTGCAAGTCTCCAGTATTATGTAACCTCCAAGTTTCAGTTTCACAAGTAAAAAATGCAATAACAACCCCCCTATGTCATAGGATTGCCAAAGACTGAAAAGAGGAAGCACGGGAAAACATATATAAGACCTCGGTTGTTCCTGACCTTTGGTGAAATTCTGGATTAATGCCAGGTTTCTCATGTTTCCCTCCATTTTTTGCCTTGCAGTAAGATCCTCAAATATGAATCTTGTAGTTCAACAGTGTTGGCCATGGAAGCAAGAGCTTCATTATTCTTCAATTATTCATTACAAGTTTTTCATTCACAGAGCTCACTATTATTAGATACTTATTGTTGCTTTTCTTTCTTTTCTTTTGTTTTATAAGTGGACTTAGGGTCAAAGGAGGTTGTGATCACTATAATGGGGGAGGAGTGGATTCAGGGAATCGAGGTGGTGATGGGTTCTTTATCAGCTGGCATTAATGTACCATTACTTCAACATTTAACTGCTCACCAAATAATTTCAGAGGATTTGTTCAGTGCTATGGAAGAACTATCTGTATATAAATAGCTGGGTTAAGTAGACCTTTTGCTGCAGCTGTTAAAACCTATTGTTGTAGCTAGACACCTTGTAGTGATTCAAGATCATCTGTCTTTGAAGAAAGTCTATGCTTTCTTTGATGCAAATGTGGGTTCTTTTAGCTCTGAAAAAAAAGAAGCTTTACTTAGGATGAGTAAAGAAAGTGTTTACTGAATAAATCGGGGTAGCTGAAATAATACTCAGCCACAATCTCTTGCTTTTATTTCATTTCTTTGCTTTCAACATATACCACTAAATGCTGATTGAAATAATGAATGGGAAAGATAAATGAATTAGTTAATTCATATATGAATAGATTTTCTGTTTTTCTCTTATCAGAATCCTCCTGAATAATTATAGATAAGTTCTGCATTACCCTGGTGTCTATCCTTCACAACAAAAATCCCTAAGTAGAGATACTTTTCATAAAGAAAAGAAAAGAAAAAAAACCCTGAATAACACCAAAACTTATTGAGTATGGTAGTAAATAGTCTGTAAGACATCTCAGGGCACCCTTTGATGCCAGTATCATGGTTAAACAGATTCTTTTTAAAGTTCCTATCTTTCTTCTTTCCCTCTACCCCCCAGGATCAGATTCAAATTCAAAAAGCCTTTAGGGAGGGAGGACTGTGTAGCCATAAAGAGAAAAGTAAGGCCTGGGTGCTTTAACCCAGTGTTAATACATGAGTGCCCAATGTAGAGCAACTAGAAAACAGGCTATTAGTAAGATGGACTATAGGACAATGGAACTGATGTGTCAGGTAAGCTGAGGCTCAGACTGTAACAGTGCTTTTCGAAGAATACTCCAAAGTACACATCCTTAAAATTTTAAAAATACAAAAAGCCATTCACATTAATATTTTATATTTCCCTATATCTTTCTCTTCATTTCCACACCTGCCACCTTAGTTTATTTTTATTTTTTTTATTTTATTTTTTTAAATAGTATTTGTTTGAGTCTAAAGGAAATGCTTACTTTGCTTATATTTTATTTTATTTTATTTTTTTTTTAAAGATTTTACTTATTTGAGAGAGAGAGAGAGAAAGCAAGAGAGAGCATGACCAGGGTGAAGGGCAGAGGGAGAAGCAGTCTCCCTGCTGAGTAGGGAGACTGATGTGGGGCTCAATTCCAGGACCCTGAGATCATGACCTGAGCCGAAGGCAGATTCTTAATGGACTGAGCCACCCAGGCCCCCTGCTACCTTAGTTTAAACCATTGTTTTCTCTTGCCAGGACTACTGCAAAGCCTTTTTTTTTTTTTACCAGTCTCTTTGTTGCCCATGTATAATTCATTTTTCATGTATCAGTTGGAATGATCATTCTTTTTTTTTAAGATGTTATTTATTTATTTATTTGTTTGTTTATTTATTTATTTATTTAAGAGAGAGGGAGAGAGCACAAGCAGGGGGAGGAGCAGAGGGAGGAGAAGACCCCCCCTGAGCAGGAGCCCAATGTGGGGCTCGATCCCAGGACCCCAGGATCATGACCTGAGCTGAAGGCAGATGCTTAAGTAACTGAGCCACCCAGGCTCAGTTTAGATATATTTATATCTAAAATATAAATCACATCAAATCATCCCTACCCCAACACACATACGCACACTTAAAATCTTCCAATGGCTTCCCATGGTACTTGGAATGAAGTCCAAATTCCTCCTCATGGTCTTCAAGGTTCTATGTGATCCAGCCCTGCCACCTCTCTGACTTCTTCTGGGGCCATTCTCCCCTTCACTACTCTCCAGTTACATAATGTATATATGTACCTTTAAGATATAATTAGCATATAATAACAGTTCATGCAAACCAATGAAAATGAAAACACATTGGTTCAGAACCTATGGGATACTGCAAGGGCGGTCCTTAGAGGGAAGTACATAGCCATCTAAGCCTCTCTCAAAAAATTAGAAAAATCCCAAATGCATAAGCTAATCTTATACCTAAAGGATCTAGAGAAAAAGCAAATAAAGCCTAACCAAGCAGCAGAAGAGAAATAATAAAGATTAGAGCAGAAATCAATGATCTAGAAACTAGACGAACAATAGAACCGATCGAGGAAACAAGAAGCTGGTTCTTTGAAAGAATTAATAAGACTGATAAACCTCTGGCTGGACTTATCCAAAAGAAAAGAGAATTAATAAATTAATAAAATCATGAATGAAAGGGGAGAAATCACTACCAATACCAAGGAAATAGAGACAATTATTAGAACTTACTACCAGCACTGAAGAAATAAAAATAATTTTAAGAACATATTATGAGCAACTATATGCCAACAAACTAGGCAATCTGGAAGGAAAGGATGCATTCCTGGACACTTATAAATTACCAAGACTGAAACAGGAAGAAATAGACAATCTGAACACACCAATAGTCAGCAAGGAAATTGAAATAGTAATCAAAAACCTCCCCCCAAAAAGTCCATGGACAAGAGTCCATGGCCAGACGGCTTCCCAGGGGAATTCTACCAAACACTTAAAGAAGAAATCATACCTATTCTACTGAAGCTGTTCTAAAAAACAGAAATGGAAGGAAAACTTCCAAACTCATTCTATGAGGCCAGCATTACCCTGATCCCCAAACCAGACAAAGACCCCATCAAAAAGGAGAATTACCGACCAATATCCCTGATGAACATGGATGCCAAAATACTCAACAAGATCCTAGCCAATAAGATACAACAGTACATTAAAATAATTATTCACCATGACCAGGTGGGGTTTTTTCCTGGGATACAAGGGTGGTTCAATGGTTCAACATTCGCAAATTAATCAATGTGATAGACCACATTAACAAAATCAGAGACGAGAACCATATGACCCTCTCAATAGATGCAGTAAAAGCATTTGACAGAATACAGCATCCTTTCCTGCTTAAAACTCTTCAAAATATAGGGATAGACGGAATATACCTCAATATCATAAAAACCATCTATGAAAAGCCCACAGTGAATATCATTCTCAAAGGGGAAAAATTAAGCACTTTTCTCTTAAGGTCAGGAACACGACAGGGATTCCCACTCTCACCACTTTTTTTTTTTTTTTTTATTAATAATGATTTTTTATTATATTATGTTAGTCACCATACAGTACATCCCCGGTTTTCGATGTAAGGCTCGATGATTCATTAGTTGTGTATAACACCCAGTGCACCATGCAATATGTGCCCTCCTTACTACCCATCACCGGTCTATCCCATTCCCCCACCCCCCTCCCCTCTGTAGCCCTCAGTTTGTTTCTCATAGTCCATAGTCTCTCATGTTTCATTCCCCCTTCTGATTACCCCCCCTTTCTTTATCCCTTTCTTCCCCTACTGATCATTCTAGTTCTTATGTTCCATAGATGAGAGAAATCATATGATAGTTGTCTTTCTCTGCTTGACTTATTTCACTAAGCATTATCTCGTCCAGTGCCGTCCATGTTGTAGCAAATGTTGAGAACTCATTCTTTCTGATTGCTGAGTAATATTCCATTGTATATATGGACCACAACTTCTTAATCCAGTCATCTGTTGAAGGGCATCTCGGCTCCTTCCACGATTTAGCTATTGTGGACATTGCTGCTATGAACATTGGGGTGCATATGGCCCTTCTCTTCACTACGTCTGTATCTTTGGGGTAAACACCCAGTAGTGCAATGGCTGGATCATAGGGTAGCTCAATTTTTAACTTTTTAAGGGACCTCCACACGGTTTTCCAGAGTGGCTGTACCAACTTGCATTCCCACCAACAATGTAGGAGGGATCCCCTTTCTCCACATCCTCTCCAACAATTGTTGTTTCTTGCCTTGTCTATTTTTGCCATTCTAACTGGCGTAAGGTGGTATCTCAGTGTGGTTTTGATTTGAATTTCCTTGATGGCTAATGATTTTGAACATTTTTTCATGTGTCTGTTAGCCATTTGTATGTCTTCATTGGAAAAGTGTCTGTTCATATCTTCTGCCCATTTTTTGATTTGTTTATTTGTTTCTCGTGTATTGAGTTTGAGAAGTTCTTTGTAGATCTTGGATACCAGTCCTTTATCTGTAGTGTCATTTGCAAATATATTCTCCCATTCCGTGGGCTGCCTCTTAGTTTTTCTGACTGTTTCCTTGGATGTGCAGAAACTTTTAATCTTGATGAAGTCCCATAAATTCATTTTATCTTTTGTTTCTTTTGCCTTTGGGGATGTGTCATGAAAAAGGTTGCTTAGGCTGATGTCGTAGAGGTTGCTGCCTATGTTCTCCTCTAGAATTTTGATGGATTCCTGTCTCACATCGAGGTCTTTCATCCATTTGGAGTTTATTTTTGTGTATGGTGTGAGATAGTGGTCAAGTTTCATTCTTTTGCACGTAGCTGTCCAATTTTCCCAGCACCATTTATTGAAGAGACTGTCTTTTTCCCACCGGATGTTTTTTCCTGCTTTATCAAATATTAGTTGCCCAAAGAGCTGAGGGTCCATTTCTGGGCTCTCTATTCTGTTCCATTGGTCTATGTGTCTGTTTTTGTGCCAGTACCATGCTGTCTTTGTGATCACAGCTTTGTAGTACAGCTCGAAATCCGGCATTGTGATGCCCCCAGCTTTGTTTTTCCTTTTCAACAGTTCCTTGGAGATTCGGGGTCTTTTCTGGTTCCATACAAATTTAAGGACTATTTGTTCCAGTTCTTTGAAAAACGTTCTCGGTATTTTGATCGGGATAGCATTGAAAGTGTAGATTGCTCTGGGTAGCATGGACATTTTAACTATGTTAATTCTTCCGATCCATGAGCATGGAATATCTTTCCATCTTTTTATGTCTTCCTCAATGTCTTTTAAGAATGATTTATAGTTTCTAGAATAAAGGTCCTTTACATCTCTGGTTAAGTTAATTCCAAGGTAACGTATGGTTTTTGGTGCTATTGTAAATGGGATGGATTCCCTGATTTCTCTTTCTTCGTTCTCGTTATTCGTGTACAGAAATGCAACTGATTTCTGAGCATTGATTTTGTATCCCGCCACGTTACTGAATTGCTCTATAACTTCTAATAGTTTGGGAGTGGCTTCTTTTGGGTTTTCCATATAGAGTATCATGTCGTCTGCGAAGAGAGACATTTTGACTTCTTCTTTGCCGATTTGAATACCTTTGATCCCTTTTTGTTGTCTGATTGCTGTTGCAAGGACTTCTAGTACTATGTTGAATAATAGTGGCGAGCCACTCTCACCACTTTTTGTTCAACATAGTACTAGAAGTCCTAGCCTCAGCAATCAGACAACAAAAAGAATAAAAGGCATTCAAATTGGCAAAGAAGAAGTCAAACTCTCACTCTTTACAGATGACATGATATTTTATGTGAAAAACCTAAAAGAGTCCCCCAAATTACTAGAACTCATACAATTCAGCAACGTGCCAGGATACAAAACCAACGCACTGAAATCAGTTGCATTTCTATACACTAACAATGTGACTGAAGAAAGAGAAATTAAGGAATTGATTCCATTTACAACAGCACCAAAAACCATAAGATTCCTAGGAATAAACCTAACTAAAGAAGTAAAGGATCTATCTCCAGAAACTACAGAACACTTATGAAAGAAATTGAGGAAGACACAAAGAAATGCAAAAACATTCCATGCTCATGGATTGGAAGAATAAACATTGTTAAAATCTCTATGCTACCCAGAGCAATCTACACTTTCAATGCAATCCCTATCAAAATACCACTGACATTTTTCGCAGAGCTGGAACAAACAATCCTAAAATCCCCCGAATCACCAGGGGATTGTTGAAAAAGAAAACCAAAGCTAGGGGCATCACAATGCCTGACTTCAAGCTATATTACAAAGCTGTGATCATCAACAACATGGTATTGGCACAAAAACAGACACATAGATCAATGGACTAGAATAGAGATCCCAGAAATGGACCCTCAACTCTATGGTCAACTAATCTTCAACGAACCAGGAAAGAATATCCAATGGAAAAAAGACAGTCTCTTCAATAAATGGTGCTGGGAAAATTGGATAGCCACATGCAGAAGAATGAAGCTGGACCATTCTCTTACACCGTACATAAAGAAACTCAAAATGGATGAAAGACCTCAATGTGAGACAGGAATCCAACAAAATCCTAGAGGAGAACATAGGCAGTAACCTCTTTGACATTGGCCATAGCAACTTCTTTCGAGACATGTCTCTAAGGGCAAGGGAAACAAAAGCAAAAATGAACTTTTGGGACTTCATCAAGATAAAAATGCTTTTGCACAGCAAAGGAAATAGTCAACAAAACTAAGAGGCAACCCACAGAATGGGAGAAGATATTTGCAAATGACATTATGGATAAAGTGCTAGTATCCAAGAGCTATAAAGAACTTTTTTTTTTTTTAAAGATTTTATTTATTTTTGTGACAGAGAGACAGCCAGCGAGAGAGGGAACACAGCAGGGGAGTGGGAGAGGAAGAAGCAGGCTCCTAGGGGAGGAGCCTGATGTGGGACTGGATCCCGGAACGCCGGGATCACGCCCTGAGCCGAAGGCAGACGCTTAACGACTGCGCTACCCAGGCGCCCCAAGAGCTATAAAGAACTTCTTAAACTCAACCCCCACAAAACAAATAATCCAGTCAACAAATGGGCAGAAGACATGAGCAGACACCTCTCCAAAGAAAACATACAAATGGCTAACAGACACATGGAAAAATGTTCAACATCACTAGCCATCAGGGAAATACAAATCAAAACCACAATGAGATACCACCTTACACCAGTTAGAATGGCAAAAATTAACAGGACAGGAAACAACAAGTGTTGGTGAGGATGTGGAGAAAGGTGAACCTTATTACACTGTTGGTGGGAATGTAAGCTGGTACAGCGACTCTGGAAAACAGTATGGAGGTTCCTCAAGATATTAAAAATAGAGCTACCTTATGGCCCAGCAATTGCACTACTGGGCATTTACCCCAAAGATACAGATGTAGTGAAAAGAAGGGGCACATGCACCCCAATGTTCTTAGCACCAATGTACACAATAGCCAAACTGTGGAAGGAGCCGAGATGCTCTTCAACAGATGAATGGACAAAGAAGATGTGGTTCATATATACAATGGAATATTAGCCACCAGAAAGGATGAATACCTACCATTTGCATCAACGTGGATGGAACTGGAGGGGATTATGCTAAGTGAAATAAGTCAAATAGAGAAAGACGATTATCATCGGGTTCCATATATGGAACATAAAGAGGAAGGCAGGCGGAGGACCACAGGGGAAGGGAGGGAAAACTGAATAGGAAGAAATTGGAGAGGGGAAAAAAACCATGAGACTTTGCAATCTGGGAACCAAACTGAGGGTTACAGAAGGAAGGGGGATGGGGGGATGAGGTCACCAGATGATGGATATTAAGGAGGGCATGCGTGGTGATGAGCACTGTGTGTTATACTCAACTAATGAATCATTGAACACTACATCAAAAACTAATGATGTATTATATGTTGGCTAATTGAACATAAAAAAAAAGATATAATTAGCATATAATAGATTGAACATTTTTATAGTGTACCATTTGATAAGTTTTGTCATTTTATGCATGTATGAAACTATAATTACAATCAAGATAATAGATATATGTATTGTCCTCAATTTTCTTTTGCCCTTTTGTAGTTTCTCACTCATGCCCCTTCTTGACCTCTAACCCCACAGGCATTAAATGAACTGCTTTCTGCTACTATACATAGGTTAATTCTTTCTAGAATTTTATGTAATGAAATAATACAGTGTGTCCTCTTTTGTCTAGCTTCTTTCTTTCAGCATAATCATTTTGAGATTCATCCATGTTACATCTGTAGGGGAGGGGAAAATTTACTGCTCACTTCCAAGGTTCTTCCAGCTGACTTAAGAATTAAGTTGATATTAGATAGATAGGAGAAAAATCCAAAGTTTATTATGTGCACATGGAGGCCTAATAATGGAATTGAGACCCCAAAGAAATGATCATGGCAGGTAGGCGTTATACATTTTAGACAAAGAGACAATTAATCTGTGAGGAATTGACAGGAGCTTTAATTAGTAAGGAATTCTAAGCAGACTTTGGGTTGAGGTAGTAGATTAACCAAAAGTAACAACATCTGTTTCTACAGATTTCTTGGTTTTAAGTTCCTGATCGCTGGTTTTAAAGTCCTGATCTCTGGTGAAGGATGTGTTTTTTTTTATTTCTAATATATGAGGATACCTTTCATATGGGAGGGTATTTCTAACATATGAGGGTACCTTTCATATGGAAGATTTATTTCCTGCTTTCAGGGGAACAGAGGATGGTCTGAGTGTCTTTGTACTGGCTGCTTCCCAGGTAGCTTCAATTCAAAATAATCAGTATGCCAATGTGGCACATTTTTGGATAGCCTGCCCTGAGCCCCTATACACATACCACTAGTAGTAGTTCATTCCTACTTTTTACTGCCAAATAGTATTCCAGTTTATGGATATAGCACAATTTGTTTATTCATTCAACTTTGGTGAACATTTGGGTTATTCCAGTTTGGCCGTAACCTTCATTACAGGTTTTTGTATAGACATATGCTTTCATTTCTCTTGGGTAAATATCTAGGAATAAATGGCTAGCCCACATGTTTAGGTATATTTTTAACTTTTTATAGAACTGCCAAACTTCATTCCAAAGTGGTTATACCATTTTACATTCCCATCAGCAATGTATGAGAGTTCCAGTTGTTTCACATTCTCACCAACAATTGGTATGATCAGTCTTTTTAATTTTAAACTTTATAATAGGTATGTATTAGACTAATGACTAATGACATTGAGTATCTTTTCATATGCTTATTTGCCATCCTTACATCTATATATCTTCTGTGGAGAGTCTGTTGAAATCTTTTTCTCATTTTTTAAATTGAGCCATTTGTTTTCTCATTAAGGGACTTGAGAATTCTTTATATATTTTGGATCCAGGCCTTTATCATATATAATATTTGGAAATATACTCTCCCAGTGTGTGGTTTGTCTTATTGTTCTCTTAGCAATGTCTTTCTGAAGGCAGAAATTCTTAATTTTGATCAAGTCCAAATTTATCAAATTTTTCATTAATGGACTAGACTCTTGGTCTCATTTCTAGACACATCTTTGCCTGACCCAAGGTCACAAAAATTTTCTCTTATTTTTCTTCTAGAAATTTTAGAGTTTTAGGCTTCACATTTGTGTTTATAATTCATTTAATTTTTATATGGAATAAGGTATGGATTAATGTTTTTTTTTTTAAATGACATCCAATATTACCAGGAATATTTGTTGAGAAGACTTTCCTTTCTTCAGTAAGTTGTATCTTTGATAAAAATCATTTGGCCACATCTGGACTCTATATTCTGTTCCACTGATCTATTTACTTAACTTTAGACTGATACCAATATTAGAGATTGTGATTTTATAATAAGTCTTGAAATTAGTATGAGTCTTGCAACTTTAACTTTTTTCAAAGTTGTTTTGGACTATTCCGCATCCTTTACATTTACATATGAATTTGAAGATCAGTCTGCCAATTTCACAAGAAAGCCTGCTGGGCTTCTGATTAAAGTGGCATCTTTCTGGTTTTTGAAAATTAAGGTTATTTTCACTTTAAGACCTTTACAATTTTGTTGTTGTTGTTGTTTTTTTACAGATTTCCCCATGCCTGGGTCCTTTGCACCATTCAGGTTTTAGCTCAAAAGTAATATCCTCAGAGATAATTTTCCCTGACTACTCAATTTAGATGAATTCTCTTTATATCAAAGCATTCTGTTTTATAAGACTTCACAACAGTAATTAACAGCTGAAATTAATCTCTTCCATTTGTTTATTTAGTTGCTTATTATCTGACTATACAACTTTGGAATATAAGTTTTAGGAGTAGAGACCTTGCTTGTCTTATTCAGTTTGTATCCTTAAAGCTGAAGTGTCTTTGATAAGCAGACACTAAATATTTATCAAATGAGCGATTGACTATTTGACAAATGTGCCTCTAAGTAAAGATTCAATTAGTATGGAAATATAATATTAACTTATCTATGAAATATTTCTCTGGGAAGATTATGGGGACTTGAATGTTACTTAAAACTTTAGTTCTTTTTAAGGTTGCTAATTGTGATTTTGGGGCTAGATTATGACATTTCAGAAATACAGATTTTTTTTTTTGAAACCACACTTTACTTTGTCTCATTTGCTTTTTTAGTAGAGTTTAAAAGAAATCTCATATGAGGGAGACAAAGTGCACTTGATTTTAGGGAAATAAATACACTTGAAAAAATAAAATCTTTCCCCAAGCATTATACAGATAAAGAGTAGAAAGTTTCAGGTCCATAAAAAATTATAGGTATTTCCAAAGTAGTATTTGATTTAAAAAGAAAAGACACTAGGCCATAATTTTGATACAACAGAAAAAGCAATTAAAAAGCATTTTACTAATGTGCTTGATTTTTTAAAGTAACAAACAACAGCAAAATATATTTATTGGATCCTATCCATGTTTCCAATATATGAACAGGATTCTATCCTTAAGAAGCTCATACAATATGAATATAAAACCTAAAGCTGTCTCAAGATCTCCTGTGGTAGTATAAACATCAAATTTTCCTCATTTTACTATTTCCCTCACTCAGAACCATCATTCATTTAATCCACTAAATTTATACTAAGCACCAACTATGTGCTAGGAACTGTGCTGAGCAATGGTGATAATAAAACAGAGTCCTAAATCTTCAAGAAATCACAGATTTTATAATTTTTGGTTGCTTGAAGAAAAAAAAAACACAATTGAAAGGACTGGAAATCATGAAAAAGGAGATTTCTTTCCATTGTGCTCCTTAAGTGGCCTTCATTCAATACTTATGCCTCATGGTGGGCTTAGCTTTCCCCTTCCTCAGCCAAGTGACTCAGAGGCAACTACAGATCTAGTGTTCTATTATTAGCCTTCTCAAATCTGATTATTCTAAGAAGCACTTCCCACTGGCAACATGGTAATCATGTTTAAATATAACTCTCTATGATCAATCTAAATCTCCAGCTTTTTAAGCAAGTTTCCCTGTGGCTCAGAGATTCTGCTTTTATTATTATTATTATTATTAATCCACATTTTTATGATCCCAGGTTACTTTAATAGGTAAGACCTGGGTGTGTGTGTGTGAGAGAGAGAGAGAGAGAGAGAGAGAGAGTCTGTGTCCTTTTACACGAAAGTGTTAGACAGGGACTCTTGAAGAAAGATCTCTGGCTCTTCTTGGTGGTCCTCCCCTTCCCCCCTACTTCCCCTGCACCTTCCAGATGTTTTAAAGTTGTCAGGATGAGAGCTAATGGCATGTTTGTATAACAACTCATAACTAATTATAGCAGCTAACATTTATTGAGTATTTCTTATGTATAAGGCACTGGGCAACATGCTTGCTTTCATTTTATCTTTGCATGAATCCTGTGGGATCAGGAATTTTATTTATCCATTTTATCAAACTGGCTCAGATAAGGTGAAAAATTTCACCTAGATCACAATAGCAAGTACAGGATAGGATTTTAACTTAACCCTGTCTGTCCAGTCACAACCTGTATAGTCAGTCAATGTATTAACAAGAAGGTATATTTTAAGGTTAGAAAATACTAGTATTAAAAACTAAGAATGGTTTCTATATCCTTTGCAAGTCCATTTTCCAGGCTCTTAAAAACCAGGGAATGTGAATAAAATTGCTTGTTTTCTGTCTTCATAGGCTTTTTTGTTTTTTAAAACAAGTTCTTAGTAGAAAAATTTTTCCTCTGTGGATCTGGAAACACAAGGCTATAACTGACCTTTCAGTTACTTTTCCCAATTTTGACCATAGGCCATTTATTCTATTTCATGTTTATAGCTTCTAAAGAGTGAGAAGGAAAGCTTATGAGTTAACATAAAACATAAAAATGTCAGTAACATATGAAATAAAGGCATAATTTTCATAGCAAACCATTCTATATATTACGTTACTCTTTTCCTTTCAAACTAATAAAAATGAAAACTGTGATTACTTTTCAATGTTTCTTGTTCCTAAGTTTCTATCCTATTACTTTTGAATAATTGTTTGTTGTTGTTGTTAACTATATCTAACTTTCAGAGTACACAGTTGCCCAATTTTCCAAAGATCATCCTCTGACAATTGTATTTAATACATATCTATATGCATGCCCATATTGAGGAAAAAAGGATTAATCAACTAATAAAACAAGTTATCCTAGTAAGTAATTTTTAAAAATATCTCTTCTTTCCCCCCCTTTTTTTTGTTAAGCACATTGTATTATCCTTTGGATATTAGATGTTGACATCCCCCTGGCTACATAGTTCCAGTGATGAGCACTTGCTTTATTGTTTTCTTGCTTCTCCTAGAGAGGAACAATGAATGATCTGAACATATTGCTGTTCCCATCCTTGGTGAGCAAATCACAGTTTCTCCAATATGTTTATTGAGTTTGTCTTTATGGTCAATACAGATGGCTGTAATCAAGTCAATTTTGAGACAATCCATTTAGAATGCTCAAAGTCTGATTTGAATGATTCAGCATAACAGACAAAGAAATCTATGCAATAGTCAGTCAATTAGTATGCTTTAGGAAAATAAAAATGTCTTAGTTAATTTACTAAGAGGGAAAGAAATCTATATTAAAAGGAGTAATATTATAAATCTAATCAAGAGTATTAAAATCCCAGAAATATTAGACCTGAGCAAAGGACCCTTATAAGATGCCCAAATGATTTCATACATACCTACAGATCCATCTAATGAATGGTTGCTAAATATGATAAACACAGCTCATTATTGTTTTAAAAGGATACAAATTATAGATAATTACAGGTAAACTATCATTCCAATACTAAATGTGATATGGATGACACATTACACAAGACCTTTTGTTTTCTCCACTTATTGAACATCTACTAAAATTAGAAGATCACAGAAATTCAGATTTGCAAATGGAAAAAAAAACATAGATCAAAACGTATTATGATAAACTCCTTGAAACATCTACATTTGGTTGCAGTACACATTTGTTTTGTTTACATATTTAGAAATCACTTTCCCATTAAAAGGAAGCCAGAGACAAATACAAAGTCTCATGCTCACCTGTTCTGGAGAATTTTAGTAAGTAAAAAATTGTGTTTAAAACTCAGTAGGTGTAGAAAGGAGATAAAACAACATAGCTTTACTTTTGCTTGTTCTCTCTATGAGTGAATCTTGGTCTGGGTTGATGAAGAGATGTAAAAGTTTAGATGCGCAGTTAAGTTATATAGTTTAGTTGAGAATTTGATACGGATGTGAAGACTGGAAAAAATGAAAAAGTGGTACTTGGTAACCAGACAAAAAAGTCATTGAAAAGCTGAGTTATTTTCTCAATGCGTGGGTAGAATCACCACTTACACAATATAGAAACAAAAGGAAATTATGTATTGTAATGCATTTGGTGTACCATTTTAGAATTACGGAAACAGAGTCATGGGAAACCCTGTGAAAAAAGAGATTTTTACCATTTATTTATTAAAATACATTTATGGGGCTCCTGGGTGGCTCAGTCAGTTGAGCATCCAACTCTTGATTTTGGCTCATTTCATGACATCAGGGTCATGAGACTGAGCCCTGTGACAGGCTCCCTGCTCAGTGGAGAGTATGCTTGAGACTCTCTCTCTCTCTCTCTCTCTGCCCCTCTCCCCATGCATTTTCGCTTTCTTTTTCTAAAATAAATAAATAAATAAATAAATCTTTTAAAAAACAAAATACATTTGTGTATTAAATGTACATAATATATTTACTCATTCATTGGTTTGTTCAAATACATTTAGTATATAGCATGAGCTAGACACTAAGTGAACTGAAGAGACTTGGTTTTACTCTGATGGAGTTTTAAATCAGATAGAAAAAAGAGTTTTGGGTCTGAGAAGCATGTGCAATGAAAATGGGTTTTTGGCAGACACAGAGAATGGTTGTGAGGAATGTCATCAGTATTTAACTCTGTGTCAGTTTCTATACACAAAAGAGAGTCACATGGTGCTTATTGATGCAGAGAGTCTCTTTCCAATGGGGCAACAATCCAGATTTATTCTACTGTGAAGAGACTTCACATGTAAAAATCAGATTTTTTAGAAGGAATGTAGATCTGGTTATTTGCATAACAAAAGAATTGTTTGCTTTACCAGGAAATTTGCCACAGTGTTATTTAAGTAAACTCCCTTTATGTATTAAAAACATAAAACTATTTTCTAAAATGTGTTTTATACACTCTTTTCCTGGGAACACATGTATAATACAAAAGAATGTATCCATTTGCTGTTCAATAAGACAATGGCAGTCCTACCATTTCATATTATTTAACTATCAATGTCAAGAAAGCTCAATTAAAGTAAGTATTTTCTGGTTCTCCTTGAAAATAGTCTTCAGAGGTCAATGGGGGCTGTATATAGGTTTTTAGACAGGGATTGAGTCAAGAATAAGTATGACTGTTTTTCATTAATGTTTCAGGCATATGAATTAGTATAGCGGCTTGAAAGAAAATAATTTCATCTAAGAATCTTTCTAATTCCCTTCTATTCCATGGCTTTTCTAGTGTCACCTAACAAATATTTCAAATAAAAAGGGCCACTTTGTTAAGTAACTCAAAGAGTCAAATTTGGCAACACAGATTTGGCTTTTCCTCTCTTACACAAATTACAAAGTTGTGGATACAAACTGGTTTGGATTGGCCTTCCTTCTTGTCAGTCATCTAATCAATAAAACACATTTTATATAATCCAAATATGATGAAAGTAGACATGACATTAAAAGCTACAATACTAAATTCCATAAGTACTTAAAATCTATTGCCAGGAGAGGTACAGAAAAGCTTAGTTATCATATCCTTTAACTAATTGGATTCAAATGTTTGTTTCTGAGAACTATGCAGAAAGACCACCTGGTTATTAAGCAATTTTTCTAATGCATACACTGGTCAGCATGGCCGTGTCTGAAAAAAAGTCACATAATACTTATATGTGGCAACAGAACAACCTCTAAGCCAGCCATGCCATTGAAAATGTATATTTCAGTCACAGCTTATCTAAAACATTACACTTGTTACATGGTGAAGTCATGCATATTACTGGAAGTTGTAAACTTGCCTTAAAAATCTAAATTTAGAGAATCCATCATAGATGAAACGTGGGTTCTCTCAGTTTGACCATTTATCTCAGATTAGTTTCCTGTTTCAGGAAGAAAAACAACCTACTTTAAATATTTACTTAATCAACTTCCTACTTGGAGCTCTAATCACCTATTATCTATATCACCTATGATCTATATCTACTTATCTAAAATATTTATTGAGGGTATACTACATGCTAACATTGTTTTAAACCCTGGCGTTCCAGTAATGAATCACACAGGTGCCTGTACTTAGTTTTGAGAGGTAAATAGACAATACAAAAGTATTCAAACAAATAATTTCGGTATTGATAAGTTGTATGAAGAAAAAGAAAGCAAAGTAGGAGGAGATGGAGACTATTGTAAATATAGGATCCAGGGAAGGCCTTCTTAGGTGGGTAGATTTCATTTGAGCAGAAGGTTCTTTCTTGCTTTTCTGAGCAATTCCTGTGCAGTGCTGATTCTTGGCTCTTCTTTCTCCCTCTTGCTATTATTTTTACTCATTTTTGCCTCTCAGAGAGTGAGATAGGAGGTGAAACTTCAGAGTGACAATGTTGTTATTGCTGACAGAGATTTGGTTAAAAAGCAGACTGACAAGAATGGATAAAAAGAGATATTCTTGGATTCTAACAATATACTTTTCCTATGTTACTCAGAGCTCATATATCAATAGATAATAGAGAGTTGCCTGATTTTCTGAGTGATCTCAATCTACTATAGACTCTGGGGATATGTCTGGCACTGGTCACTTATAATACATGAAATATTATGGTTTAGTTAGTTTAGTTAGTCTACATGAAATATGGTTTAGTTAGTCTGTTTTAATTTGTTCTTCTTTAAATTTGCTAGGAAGTCATCTTGAATCTTTAGTAGTGAATTTGTAGTTTCAGACTCTCTTGAATTAATAAAAAAGATAAATGTGTCCACTTTACATATTGTATATTTTTTGCTAATATTAATTTAAATGAAATTAAATTGTTTCCTAATTCCTTGACTCATGTAACAAGGATTATCACTAGATTGATTGCAAAAGCTTAAAAAAAATCTTAAAAAGCTTTTGATGACATAACAGTCTCAAATTACTATTTACCTAGGATGGTGGTGCCTCCTACTAATAGAATGAAGTCCTGTGGGAATATCTTAGATCTAAAAGAAGTAGCTCCTTGCAGCCACAAGAGCAGAGAAAAACTCCTTTCAAATTTCTAGAGAGAAAGAGATGCAATATAGAGGTTCAGACTCTTAGAGTCCTTAGAAATACAAACACAAAAAGGAATTCTTGTTTATCAAAATTTTTCTTGGGAAGCTAAGTATTAAATAAAAAATCAAATCTCTATCTTAGGGATTCTCTCTACATATAGCAGTACTGAAGAAAGTTTGAAAAATAAAGACAAGTTTCCTGGAATCAAGAAGCCCAGAATAGGAAGGGATCTTAAAAATCACTAGTCCAATTCTCCATTGAAGACTTGAATCATCGGGCAATTTCCCTGCCATACAATATTCAGACTCCAGTAATGGAGAACTCATTTCTTCCTAAAGAAGTGAATTCTTTTAACGAAATCCTACACAGCTGGTAAAACACCCTCCCTTGTCAAGTTAAAATCTATTTCTCTTTAGCTTCTAGTTCCATAACTTAAATTGAACCATACTTTAGGGGACTCTATTTTTATGAAACATTTTGACTACATACAAGTATTTGATGGAGACATAAATTAGATTTTTGGACCCATAATTCAGATTTTTGGAGGGTACTGTGGGGGCAAAGGAGGAAGAGCAAGAGGCCTTAGTCTTGCACTCCAATACAGAATTTCCTGAAGTTCTTCACCAAAAGTTATTGGGTATTCATATGGAGCTGTTGATAAAGTGGTTATTCAGTTTTCACTGTGCTATTATTTCTTGTGTACTGCTCCTCAACAATCTCAAGTGCAAGTGGGGTTGCTACCTCAAAGATGATCTAGCCAAACCTACTATTTCACTCTACTGGAGGGCAAGTTCTCAAGAGGCTAATTCTTGCCCCAGGACACATAGCCAGCTTACTGAAGATTTGAGACTGAGAACCCATGCCTCTCAATCACTGGTTCAGTACTTTTTCCTGTAGAAGAATTCCAAGGTTAGTATTTCAAACAGTTCAGCATCATCTAACCCCTGCTCTTTATCAAGCTAGTCTACCTTCTGCTGGCAATTCATTAAACAAATGATTGAATGATTATGGTGTGTTTAACCATATTTGCACTTGAAGGTGACTGTTTAACTCATTTTTACATTAACTTCTTAAAAACATTTAAATATTAAAATTCTATAGAAAAGTATAGAGAACAACAATCAATACACTCACTACACAGCTTTATGAATTTGCTTCAGATGATTAAGAAATAATATATTAAATATACATTTGAAGCTCCCTATGCATTACTCTCTAATTTACTTCCCCTACCTCCATCCCTAAATTTGTTGCTTATCATTTTCCATGGACTGGATTGGTGAAGAGGTGTATAAGGGCCTTTTTTTTTTAATTAAGCAAATATTGTAAAATACTATTTTCTAATGCTGAGTAGATGCTATACAGGTGTTTATCCTTAAATTTCCATTTATGCTTCTAGGCTCCTTTTTCCATGTCATCATCAATTTATCTATTTCTGCATTAATTCCACATCATCTTAATTACTGTAGTTTCATGATAATATGTGGTATCTGGCAAGGCAAATCCTCTCATATTTTTCAAAGTCATTTTCACTTATTCTGGTTCTTTGTTATTCCTCATTAATTTTAGAATATGCTTGTCAAATGCCATAAAAAACTCTTGTAATATTACAGAGCTTTACAGTTTAAATTGGGAGATAAATACCATCTCCATGATAGTGAGTCAGCCCATTTTGGATATGGTCTACTGCTTCATTTATTCACATCTTTAATATTAAAAAATGTGTTCTAGGTTTTTTTCCACAAAGGTCTTGCACATCTTTTATAAGATTTATGCCTAGGTAATTTATAGATTTGTTGCTATTGTGAAAGAAGGGTATTTCATATATGTGAGACGGTACATAAGAATGCTATTAGTTTTTGTATATCAATCTTATATCCAGCAACTTTGTTGAAATTAACAGTTTGTAGTTTCTTTTGGATTTTCTATGAACATAACCTTATCGACCACATACAATGTCAGTTTATGTCTTCCTTTTCAAACATTATGCCTCTTATTTCTTCTTCTTATTGCATTGGTCAGGACCTAGTATTTTTTAATAGAAGCAGTGACACATATTTGTTACTTTTAGACAAATTTGTATCAGTTTAAAGACATTATCTTCTATTCATAGTTTGTTAAAGCTTTGTTTTTTAATCTTATGAGTGTGGAATTTTATCAAATGCACCTTAAGGGATAATTATATGCTTTTCTCCTTTATTCTGTTGACATTAAGAGTTTTCCACATATTGAAATATTCATGTATTCCTATGATAACAACCCGTTAATCTTTATGGCCCTATGAAATCTGATATTAGCTGAAAGTCTTGCTTGGGACAGGATTTTCAAAGTAGAAACTACAAAGTATGAATCTTGCCATTAGGGGTCAAGAGTACATCTTAATGTAGGTGTATATGAGCATATATATACATACAAATTTACATAAACACATATAAATATATCTTGTCACTTACATATAAACAAATATGTACCTACATATTTACACAGACATACAGAGTAGAGCATGGATAAAGGGACTTATATTTTGTTCATTTTATTTCTAGAAAATCACTAAAGTTCTCAATTTTAGTAACACTGAATTCTAATAACCATTTATAATAACCATATAGACAATCAGTGTAGCAGTGAGAGAAAAATTAAGTGAGGCTCTACAGAATTTTAAATTAGTCTAAGCGATATTATGAACATTCATTTTGGCCGAACATCAATGTTACTTAAGGAACATTATTTAAAATTTTAAAGCTCATTTTTCTTTAGTAATCATGAGTTTAGAGTAAAGTAGTAATGTAAGAGGGGAAAAAAACTTGCTATAAATGGTATTGGAAAGTTTCTTTATGTGGATCTAAATAGCGTTGCTAGGGAACATGGATTCTTAGCATTTGAAAACCTACAAAACCAAACCTCTTATTGCTTTTGGCCATGACTTTTATGTCAGAAATCTGATTTAAGATAGTTTGGAGATGAACTGGTTTCAAAAGATTCGGATATTTGTTTTATGATCAACTATCCCTAAAGAATTAATTACATGTTTTCGACTAATGCTTTGAAATGGGATAATATATAATCTATTAGCTTTCATTATTGGGGTACCATATAACTATGAAATATCAGAATAGTAAAGAGTATTGTGATAGTTAATTTTATGTGTCAGTTGGCTGAGCCATAGGCTGCCCAGATATTTGGTCAAACATTTTTCAAAGTGTTTCTGTAAGCTTGCTTTTGGATGAGATTAACATTTAAATTGATTAACTGAGTAAAGCAGACTGCCCTCCCTAATGTGGATGGGCCTCATCCAATCAACTGAAGGCTTGAATAGGAAAAAAAAAAAAAAAGGCTAACCCTTCCTCTGGTAGGGAGAATTACTCCTACCTGAACACCTTCAGACTGGGACACTAGCTCTTTTCGTGCCTTCAGACTGCAACTGAAACATTGGTTCTTTCTGGGTCATGATCCTGCCAGCCTTCAGATGGGAACTGCACCATCGGCTCTTCTAGTTCTCAGGCTTTCAGAATTGAACTAGCACTAAGCCATTCATTCTCCTGGGTCTCTAGCTTGCCAACTTAACCTGCAGATCTTGGGATTTGCCCACCTCCATAATTCTGTGGGCCAATTAATTATAACACTTTCTCCCCTCCACCCTCCTCCTCCTTCTCTCCTTTCTCAGTTTTTCCTGGAGAACCCTAACTAATACAAGCACAAACTCTATAACTAAATTACGTAGGTTTGAATCATAGCTGTATCGCTTACTTCCTATGTGACTCTCGGCAATTTACTTAAAATCTATGTGCCTCAGCTTCCTCATCTTTATTTTTTATTCAGGCTTAATTAACATACAGTGTTATATTAGTTTCAGGTGTACAATATAATGATTCAACAATTCTATACATTTCTCAACAGTCATTAAAATAAGTGCACTCATCTTTAAAAAAGGAAAAACAGTAGCATCTGCCTAATGGGGCTTTGTGAGAATGAAATGAGTTTTTACATTTAAGACACCTAGAAGAATGCCTGACCCCATAGTCAGCATTCAATGAACATTATCTACTAATTTTGTTGTGGTTACAGTAGTGGTCATTTTTTAAAAAGATTTTACTATGTATTTTAGGTGGGGGAGGGGCAGAGGGAGAGAGACGATCCCAAGCAGACTCCCTGCTGAGCACAAAGCCCAACATGGGGCTCAATCTCAGAACCCTGAGATCATGACCTGAGCTAAAACCAAGAGTCAGACATGTAACCAAATGAGCCACCCAAGCATAATTTTTTCTAAATTAAAGAATCACTTTTTAAAAATTAAAGAATGTGTTTTTAGGTAGCATCATCATAAATTCCATCCTTTTTTGTGCTCTTACTACTTCTTAAGCAAATATATTCTTGCCAATGTTAATCTTGAGATAGATAGCCCAGTGAGGAATTTATAACATCCTGCTAAATGGATTTCATATAACATTGCCAGGCACCTAGCAAGTTTAAAACTATAAATATAAAAAGTAAGAAACAAATGTAGAGTCTGTGGGTAGGTGGGGGCATCTATGGAGCTAAAAAGAAAGGGAAACCATTGTAAATAGGGTCACTGGATATGCATCTTAAATGTGTTCGTATTTTTTACAAAGGATTTACATATGAAGGTATAAAGTATATATTATAGTCCTCAGCTTCATAAAAGCTGCTGGGTATGCAGAGAGACAAATGTCATAGTCAGCCATCAGTATGGAAGTAAATACCACGAGAAATTAGAACTGGAAATGAAAAACAGTTCTGTGTGCAAACTGAAAATACTCAGGGGAACCTAGATAGGTAGCATATAATTACTCAAACTTGAAAGTGCTCAGGGTACTGGATTAATAATCTGTCCACATTTTTAAAAATAGCCAGGCATTTTTGAATGGTCAAAAATGTTCAGAAGTGGGGGCAGATGGCAGAGTTGGAAGATCCTAGGGTCACTTTATTCCATGGATACACTTAGATTAACACCCACATCAGTGTAAATAACCCAGAAAATGACCTGAAAACTGGCAGAACAGACTCTCTACGGCTAAATATAGGAAGAGGCCACATTGAAGAGGGTAGAAAGGGCAGAGATGCAGTTGGAAGGGAGCTAAATGGACCTACAGGAGGGAGTGATGCTGTAGGCACAAAGAGGGGAGAGGAGCAGAACCCAGACTAGGCACCCAGGTATGGGGGGGCCCTCACTGGTAAGACGAATCCTCATAAGACTTGGCTTTGAAAACCAGAGGGGCCTAATTTCATGAGTTCTTACAATCAGTAGGGCTCAACACCTGGAACTTTAAAAATAGCAGGCCTAGCTCTGGGAGAGCTGTGAGGGTGATAGGAAACTGAGTCCCCACCCTTAAAGAGACAGCACAAGAAACAGTCTCACTGAGATATAGCATGGAAGCTGCAGTTCAAAAATGCCTGGAATATATGGGAAGATTTATTTACTAATCTCAGAGCAGGTATTGGAGGGTCAGGGATCTTTGAGAGACTTCCTTAAGAACAAAGAGCTGATGGGAACCATTCCCCCTTTGCCCCCCAGTCTAGATACAAGGAAAACTGTGGGAACCAGTGTAGCACGGACCCTTTTCACCAGGCTTACTAACAGCACACCCTGCCCAAGCACTCTTTTGTGGACCTGCCCCCTACATCTCTGCCTGGGCAGAAGTTTTCCCAGGAGGCAGCAGGTCCCCTCCTGCAGTGGACCATACTGGACCTTCCTGGCTCCATGTGCCCCACTCCACATTCTCATATGGCCACCCCCCCATCCAATATACCTTTAACAGGAGTACATCTGAAGTGGTGCCACAAGCCTAGCAGTGTGCAAGGAGCCCCGACAGGGACCATCACCACTCCAAAGTGACTCCTGCCCTGAGGAGAGGGGAAGATAACCATACACACAAGTTGGGCTGTGGCCTCAGCAGTGGGCAGGGGACAGACATTGAGTCTGACTGCAGCGCCCACCCACCAGTGAAAGCTTCTCAGCGCAACACAGGGAAAGTGCCCTGCAATTCCATGTAACTGCATCTCTGGTAAATGCCTGATCTGACTCAACTCAAATGCAAGGCAACTCCAGATTGGTCTACTAACAACATGGGGACCAAACCTTGCCCACAACAGACAAAGAGAGCCATTGCAGACAATTGGACTGAAGGCAAAAGTGGCTCAGCCACAGCATGAGGGTGCATGCAACACATACAGGAGACATCCCTCTTAAGCACCAGGGTTTTGATGAACAGGGGAAATTGCACCAGAGGACACTACAGAACCTCTTCTTCATAAGGCCACTACTTTCAAGAGCAGGAGACATAGCTGACTTTCTTAACACATAGAAACAGACACAGAGAGTTAGACAAAATGAAGAGATAGAAGGCTGTGTCGCAAATGAAATAACAGGACAAAAACCACAGCAAGAAAGCTAAACAAAACAGAGATGATATGCCATAAAGAGAATTTAAAGTAATGGTCATAAAGATACTCATTGGATTTGAGAAAATGTAGAGGAGATCAGTGAGACCCTTAACAAAGAGATAGAAAACATAAAAAAGAACCAATCAGAGATAAAGAACCCAGTAACTGAAATTAATCACCCTGGATGGAATAAATAGTAGACTAGAGAAGGCAGAGAAATGAATCCATGACCTAGAAGAAAGAGTAATGGAAAGCAATCAAACTGAACAAAAGAGAGAAAAAACAATAACAAAAAATGAAAATAGACTTAGGGAAATCAGTGACACCATCACGTATAATAACATTAATATTGTAGGGATCCCAGAAGGAGAACAGAGAGAAAAAGGGGCAGAAAAGGTAAATGTATTTGAAGGAATAATAGCTGAAAACTTCCTGAATCTGGGGAAAGAAACAGAAACCCAGATCCAGAAGGTATAGAGAGCCCCCAACAATATCAACCCATGGAGGTCCACACCAGCACACAAAATAATTAAAAGGGCAAAATGTACTGATAAACAGAGAATTTTTAAAGTAGCAAGAGAAAAGAAAACAATTGCATACAAGGGAAACCCCATAAAGCTATTAGCTGATTTTTCAGCAGAAATTCTCCAAGCCAGAAGAAAGTAGCATGATATATTCAAAGTGCTGGAAGAAAAAAACCTGGATTCAAGAATAACCAGCAAGGAGATCATTCAGAAAAGAAGGAGAGATAAGAGTTTCCCAGACAAACAAAAGTTGAAGTAATTCATGACCACTAAACCAGCCCTACAAGAAATGTTAAATGGGACTCTTTGAGTGGAAAGAAAAGACCATAAACAGGTTTAAGAAAAGTAGGAAGCAGAAAGCACCAAAAATAAGTATATATATAAAAATCAGTCAAGGGACTCACAAAATAAAAGAATGTTAAGTATGACACCAATTACTTAAAATGTCAGTGGGGGAAAGGAATAAATTTAGTGCTTTTGGAATGGGTTCAAATTTAAGTGACCATCAACTTAATATAGACAGATATATGTATAAGATGTTACATACAAATCTAATAGTAACCACAAATCAAAAACCAGTAATAGATAAGCAAAATAAAGAGAAAGAAATCCAAGTATAACACTAAAGAAAGCCAGTAAACCATTAGAAAAGAGAGAAAGAGAAGAAAGGGACAGAGAAGAACTACAAAAACAACCATAAACTAGTAACAAAATGGCAATAAATACTTACCTATCAATAATTACTTTAAATTTAAATAAACTAAACACTCCAACCAAAAGTCACAGAGTGGTAGAATGGATGAAAAAGCAAGATCCATGTATATACTGCCTACAGGAGACTCATTTCAGGCCTAAAGACTCATGCAGATTAAAACTGAAGGGATGGAAAAAGGATTCATCAGGCAAATGGAAGTGAAAAGAAAGCCAGGGTAGCAATATTTATATTGGACAAAATAGACTTTAAAACAAAGACTGTAAAAAGAAACAAAGAAGAACACTATCTAATCATAATGGGAACAATCCGATCAGAATATATAATAATTGTAAACATTTATGGACCCAATATGGGAGCACCCTAATGCACAAAGCACCTAATAACAAACATAAAGGAAGTAATTGATAGTAATACAATAATAGTAGAGGACATTAACACCCCACTTACATTAATGAATAGATCATCCAAATAAAAAATCAACAAGGAAACAGTTGCTTTGAATGACACATTGGAACAGATGGATCTAACAGATATATTCAGAATATTCCATCCTAAAACAGTGCATACATATTCTTTTCAAGTGCACATAGAACATTCTCCAGAATAGATCACATGTTAGGTCACAAAACAAGTCTCAAGAAATTAAAAAGGATCAAAGTCATACCACGCATCTTTTTTTTTTTTTTTTACCACACTCTATGAAACTAGAAATGAACCACAAGAAAAAATCTGGAAAGAACACAAATACATGGAGTTTAAGTAACATGCTACTAAACAACGAATAGGTCAACCAAGAAATTGAAGAGAAAAAAAAAAAAAAGAAATCAGAGAGGAAGTAAAAAAAAAAAAATACATGGAAAGAAGTGAAAATGAAAACACACAGTCCAAAATCTTTGGATGTGGCAAAAGCTATTCTAAAATGGAAGTTTATAGCATTATAGGCCTAACTCAAGAAATAAGAAAAATATCAAACAACCTAACCTTACAGCTAAAGGAGCTAGAAAAATAAGAACAATAAAAAACCCCAAACCAGTAGAAGGAAGGAAATAATAAACATTAGAGCAGAAATAAATGAAATAGAAACTGAAAAAACAATAAAACAGATCAACAAAACCAGGAGCTCATTTTTTTTAAAGATCAAATTTGATAAATCTTTAGCCAGACTCATAAAGTAGAGAAAGAGAGAGAGAGAAGATTCAAATAAATAAAATCAGAAATGAAAGAGAAGTAATAACTGACACCACAGAAATACAAAGGATCATAAAAAAGTATTATGAAAAATTATATGCCAACAAACTGGACAACCTAGAAGAAATTGATAAAGCCCTAGGGACAGATAATCTCCCAAAACTGAAGCAGGAAGAAATAGAAATTTTGAACAGACTGATTACCAACAATGAAATTAAAGCAGTTATAAAAAAACAAACGAAAGTCCAGGACCAGACAGCTTCATAGGTAAATTCCACCAAACACTTAAAGAAGAGATATCCATTCTCAAACTATTCCAAAAATAAAAGAGGAAGTAAAGCTTCCAAATTCATTCTATGTGGTCAGCATTACCCTGGTACCAAAAGCAGATAAACACACAACATATATCTGGACCACTTTCTTATAACACACAAAAATAACTCAAAATAAATTAAAGATCTAAATATGAGACCAGAAATCATAAAAGCCCTAGAAAAGAGCACAGGCAGAAATTTCTCTGACATTGGCCATAACAACATTTTTCTAGATACGTCTCCTGAGGCAGAAGAAACAGAAGCAAAAATAAACTACTGGGACTACATCAAAATAAAAATATTCTGCACAACAAAAGAAACAACCAGCAAAACTAAAAGAGGACCTACAGAATGGGAGAAGATATTTACAGATAACATAACTGATCAGTGGTTACCATCACATACAAATACATATAAAACATATAAACATGTAAAACATATAAAGAACCTATACAACTCAACATCATAAAAACAAATAATCCAATTAAAAAATGGGCAGAAGACATGAACAGACATTTCTCCAAAGAAGACATACAGATGGCCAACAAACACATGAAGAGGTGCTCAACATCACTCATCATCAGGTAAATTCAAATCAAAGTCACAATGAGGGATTACCTCACACCTGTCAGAAAGACTAAAATAAAAAACACAAGAAACAAGTGATGGTGAGGATGTGGAGCAAAAGGAACCCTCACGTACTGTTGGTAGGAATGCAAATTCTACAGCTACTGTGGAAAACAGTATGGAGATTCCTCAACATATTAAAAATTGAATTACCATATGATCTAGTAATTCCACTACTGGGTATTTATCCAAGGAATACAAAAACAGTAATTTGAAAAGAGATATGCACCCCTATGTCTACTGCAGCATTATTTATAATAGCCAAAGTATGGAAGTAACCCAAGTGTCCATTTATTCATAAATGGATAACAAAGATGTGGTAAATATATACAATGGAATATTATTCAGCCATAAAAAAGCATGATATCTTGCCATTTACAATAACATGGGTGGATCAAGAGGGTATAATGCTAAGTAAAATAAGTCAGTCAAAGAAAGACAAATATCATATGACTTCACTCATATGTATAGTTTAAGAAATAAAACAAGTGAACGAAATAAAAAAGACAAACAAAAAACCAGACTCTAAAAGATAGCATACAAACTGATGGTTACCAGAGGGGAGGTGGGTTGGGGGAATGGGTGAAAGAGGTGAAGGGGTTTAAGAGTACACTTATCATGATGAGCACTGAGTAACATATAGAATTGTTGAATCACTGTGTTGTACACCTGAAAATAATATAACACTGTATGTTAATCATATTGGAATTAAATTTTTTTAAATGTTCAGAAACTTTTCATTAGATTTTATCATCATAAAATATTTTTAAAATGCATGCAATGTATAAGTCAGAACCATACAAAAGATAAGAGTAGGGTGAGAGGGAAAGAGAAACAGTACTTTTACTGTTATATAAACTTCATCTTTTTAGAGTATTGAAGAGTCTTATACTTAAAAAGTAAGACAAAAATGAATGATTCCCTCTTGGTGGGTGCAAATTTTAAAGAATTATTTTTCCCTTAAGGAAAACTATACTATTTGACTCCCCTTCACAAGAAAAAAGAAAAAGGTATGATAATGAGTTATTAGAAAGAAATACTTGAAGTATTTGGTGGAACTTAAGGAATTGATTTTGATAATGGCATGGAAATAAATCTTGGGAAGGCTTTCTACAATTTTTAAGGCAGAAGACCGTGGGTTAAATGAGTCATTTTTTTGAGCCAGTAGGTCTCCCTTTCTGTGATATACCTGTTTGCACCAAGGACTATCTGTTAGGGCCAGCAAATAAGAGTCTTAATCTTAAAAGAATTGATGTCAGAAACATAGCCTAATCAACAAAGTATATTGGCAACATCTAGGGACTTTTATAGGCAGTGGGCAACATTGTTCCTTTCATTTTATAATATGAAAGTATTCACTTTTACTACCTGCTGTTCTCAAATAGTGAGTCGGTAACAAGAAGCCCTGTATGGTACCTACATGGAAAATGGTGAAATAAATGTTTATTTCCATCTGTTGCTTTTTATCAGTCTGTTCCAAGTTACCGTGAGACCAGTAAATCAGCTTGTCCAACTTCTCATGAGGTGCTATTCCAATTACTATATAGACTACATTTATATTCCTGTAACCTTCACCAAGGATCTTTCCTCTCTTACCAACATTGAGTGAACTAGCAGATTATACAATAGGCAGAAGAATAATGTTTAACCTAACGAATGCATGGATAAATATCTTCATCTACTTTTACTTCTTAATGTCTTGTTATTTACTATTACGAACTCCCTATGATCCAACCATATCAAATGATTTTCAGTGTCCTAAATGCATCCAACTTTCACTGTGTTACACTTGCCCTCCCCTCAGCTTAGGTTGTTCTTCCTTTAAGTTGTCCACCAAGAAGATGCTACTTACCCTTTAAGATTTAACTCAAGTGTCAGCTCACCTATATAACCTCTACTAACCTCTGGACAAAGTTAATTATCTCCTTGAGACTTAACTATTTCTATTATATCAATGTCACTATACTGTAATTATTTGCCTCCTCACTGTACTGTATTTATTTATCTCCACTAGATAGTGGCTCCTTGAATGAAAAATATGCAACCTTTAGGAATAATTAATCTTTGCATGACATTCATGTAGCCATATTTCTTTTCTATCATTTCATTATCCAGAGCTGAGTTTAATGGCCAAGGATTTTCATTTCTTGCAGCTCTTCTCCTTTGACCAGCATAAATTCCTGACATGATTTCTTCCTATCCCCAACAGAGGCTCAAATCCAGCATTGACTTGAATGCTTCTCATGCATGAAATGTGTTGAGTAGAGCTATTTCTTGCTTTCACGTTTTGCTTAAACATACTACCTGCTTTATTTTTAACCTTTAATGAATGACATTTGCCTTATTTGTCACATTTGGACTAAACAGATTATTTCATTTTGTCTGCCAGAGTTAAAGCTTAGGGCTAGTTATTAAAGCCACGCAAGTAAATTTTCTGTATAGCATGAATGACATGGAATGGGGAGAAAGGGAACTCTGAAGAAAGTGAGGTATTGACTGTGTTTGTATGAAAGTTAAAGTCCAAGTGTGGATAAGAAGGGGAATGAAAGCTTAGAATAGGTTGCAAAAGCAGTGAAATGGGAATCAATTGATTTAATCCTCACCTTCTTTGCTTCTAACTTCCAGTATAATCAATTTTTTTCCTCTTTGGGCCTCATTTTCCCCATTTGTTAAGTGATATGATTATACCTAAGTCTTTTGTGTACTTACCAGCATGATTTTTGTAATATGCACCTGCAACTATATAAACAAAGAAGTATTTGCTTAATTAAAAATTAATGTTTTTTTTTTTAAAGATTTTATTTATTTATTTATTTATTTATTTATTTATTTATTTATGTGACAGAGAGACAGCCAGCGAGAGAGGGAACACAGCAGGCGAGTGAGAGAGGAAGAAGCAGGCTCCCAGTGGAGGAGCCCGATGTGGGACTCGATCCCGGAACACCGGGATCACGCCCTGAGCCGAAGGCAGACGCTTTAACGACTGCGCTACCCAGGTGCCCCTAATGTTTTTAGTATAAATGACAGAACTCAAATTTCATAATCCTGCATATTATTCCATAGTCACTCTAACAGAGGGTTTCTCTTGATTGTACAAATAATCCTAGTACTTTTTTAAAAAGCTGGATACCAACTAATAGTGTATCTTATAGAATTATTTCATATGTATTTGCTTCTTAAAATGTTTGATGAGGAAAAGCATTTTTCTTTCTGTCATAATTAAATTTAAGTGTTTAGAGCCTGAAAAAAATAATGTTTTAAACTTTAGGTCATATCATAAATGATCTCAAGGAATACTATCTATAAAATTTCAGATTTAATGAGATAGTTATATATTTTTGAATGCCCATTAAATGCATGGACATTAGTGTTTTTTTTTAATTTAAAATTTATTTGACAGAGAGAGAAAGCACAAGCAGGTGGAGTGGCAGGCAGAGGGAGGGGGTTCCCACTAGGCTTCCCGCTGAGCAGAAAGCCCGATGAGAGGCTCCATCCCAGGACCTTGGGATCATGACCTGAGGCAAAGGCAGATGCTTAACTGACTTAACCCAGGAGCCCCAGGACATTAATGTTTTTAAAATCCATCCATATATACCTAGAATAATAACAGCTAATATTTGTTTAAAGTTTACTATGTGCCAGGTTTTGTAAGCTCTGTATTTACATTAATGGATACAATCTTCACAACACTTACTTTAATTCTGATTTTATAGAGGGGAAGTTGTGGTACAGAGGAGTTAATAACTTCTCAAAGTCATGCAGCTTATAAGTGGCAGAGTCAGGATTCAAACCCAAGCAATCGCTAGCCACACTTGAGAAAACAATGGATTGGAAGACATCTATGGTCCTTTCCAACACTATCCCTCCCTGCTTTTGCTTTTTTTTCCTGGAGCACAATCTTCTGAATCCTTAAGAGTGTACTTACGTATCTACTTAGTTTAGTAAGTTTTTTTCAAATACAGTCTAACATAGACTATGTAGACTGTATTTGATTTTTAGCCTTTTCACTATCTTTTATCTCTTCACAATTAGTTAAAATTGCTCACTTAGCCAGTTATGAACAAATGCAAAAGTCAAATTTCACTGCACTGCCAGAAATCATTTTATTTAGCATTTCCATAGGAACATTCATTCTTGACTATGAAGAGACTGTATAAGGTTGCCTCTTTCCAAGGGAATCAGTCTGTCCTTGAAATTTAACCACCATTTAGATATCCTCAAAAACAAGAAGCACAAAAATTTCCAGTTGGAAAGAGCTTAGATATTATCTAATCCCAAAATCAAACAGTGACATATCCTTTCCCAGCCTCACTGAATGCTGGACATCAAGCTTTTGGTGAAAGGTTTCTAGTAGCAGAACCCATTATCTATATCACTGTGTATTTTCCTTCACTGGTAAGTAGACCCCATTTCCTTCATGAAATCAGATAGGTCTTCATATATATATGCCACTCATTGATTTTGGTGTTATTTTTTCAAAGTACAAGTTTGATTTTTTTACCAAAGGTTATATATACTTACATTATATGTAATATCTGTTTTTAGTAAAATTTAATATTTTAATACTTGAAGACAATTAAAAATGTATGAAAATGAATATACATCAGACACGATCCCTGGGATCGGTACTGTTACTAATACCTTGATATTATTTTCTTCTCTTAATATGAATGTATGAGCATGTACTAGTTTTTGCATACATTTCTTTCTTTCTTTACTTATTTATTATTTTATTGAAATATAGTTAACGTACAATGTGTTACATTAGTTTCAGGTGTACAAGATGGTAATTGGACAAGTTTATACTTAATGCTCTCCTTACCACAAGTGTAGCTACCATCTGTCACCATACAATACTACTACCTGTATTCACTATGCTGCAACCTTTATTCCCATGACTTATTCATTCCATAACTGGAAGCCTGTATCTCACACTTCCCCTCCACCCGTTTTTGCCCATGCCCCAAACTGTGCCCCTCTGGCAACCATTAGTTTGTTCTCTGCATTTATGGGTCTGTTTATATTTTTTGTTTGTTTATTCATTTTTGTTTTTTAGTTTTCACACATAAGCGAAATCACAAAGTATTTGTCTTTCTCTGATTTATTTCACTTAACATAATACACTGTAGGTCTGTCCATGCTGTTGCAGATGGCAACATCTCATTCTTTTTTATGGCTGAACAATATTTCATTGTATACATATACATACCACATCTTCTTTATCCATTCATCTATCAGTGGACAGTAGGGTTACTTCCATATATTGGCTATTGTAAATAATTCTGCAATAAATTTCCATATACTGGCTATTGTAAATAATTCTGCAATAAATGTAAAGTTTCATGTATCTTTTCAAATTAGTGTTTTCATTTCCCTTGGGTAATACCTGATAGTGGATTACTGGATCATCTGGTATTTCTATTCTTAATTTTTTGAGGAATCTCCATATTGTTTTCCACAGTGGCTGTGCCAAATTACATTCCCATCAACAGTGCATAAGAGTTCCTTTTTCTCCATATCCTCACCAACACTTGTTATTTCTTGTATTTTTTATTTTAGCCATTCTGGCAGGTGTCAGGTAATATTTCATTGTGATTTTGATTTGTATTTTCCTGATGATTAGTGATGTTGGACACTTTTTCCTGTGTTCATTGGCCATCTGTACATCTTCTTTGGAAAAATGTCTCTTCAGGTCCTATGCCCATTTTTAATCAGATTATTTGTGGTTTGTTGGCATTGAGCTGTATACATTCTTTATATATTTTGGATAATAACCCTTTTTTGGATATGTCATTTGCAAATATCTTCTCCTGTTCTGTAGGTTGTCTTTTTGTTTTGTTGATGGTTTCCTTTGCTGTATAAAAGCTTTTTATTTTGGCGTAATCCCAATGGTTTATTTTTGCTTTTATTTCCCCTGTCTTAAGGAGATATATTTAGAAAAATGTTGCTACAGCTTATATATAAAAAAAATTACTGTCTATGTTTTCTTTTAGGAGTTTTATGTTTCAGGTCTCACATGTAGATCTTTAATGCATTTTGAGTTTATTTTTGTGTATGGTGTAAGAAAGCGGTCCAGTTTCATTCTTTTGCATGTAGTCGTCCAGTTTTCCCAGCACCCATTTGAAGAGATTTTCTTTTTCCCTTGTATATTCTCACCTCCTTTATATAGATTGACTGACTGCATAAGCATGGATTTATTTCTGGGCTCTCTATTCTGTTCTATTGATCTATGTGTCTATTTTTGTGGCAGACCATACTGTTTTGATAACTACAGTCTTACAGTCTATTTTGAAATCTGGAATTGTGATACTTCCAGCTTTGATCTTTCTCATGATTTCTTTGGCTATTTGGGGTCTTTTATAGTTCCATACAAATTTTAGTTTTATTTGTTCTAGTTTTGTGAAAAATGTTGTTGGTATTCTAGTAGAGATTGCATTGAATCTGTAAATTGCTTTGAGTAGAATGACATTTTAATGATATTAATTCTTCCAATCCATGAACATGGAATATCTTTCCTATGTTTGTGTCATCTTTATTTTCTTTCATCAAAGTTTTATAGTTTTCAGAGTATAGATCTTTCACCTCCTTGGTTAAGTTTGTTCCTAGGTATTTCATTTTTTAGTGAATTATAGAAGGGATCAATTTCTTAATTTCTCTTTGCGTTACTTTGTTATTAGTATGTAAAAATGTAACTGATTTCTGTGCATTAATTTTGTATCCTTCAACTTTACTGAATTCATTTATCAGTACTAATAGTTTTTTGGTGATGATGTGTGATGTGGGTTTGTCATATGGCCTTTATCCTTTATTATGCTGAGTTATGTTCCCTTTAAACCCACCTTGTTAAGAGTTTTTGTTTTATCATGAACAGATGTTGAATTTTGTCAAATGCTGGCATATACTTGTTTTAAACTAACTTGGGGATTATTTGTACTCTCAGATTTTCTATGTGTAGTGAGACTTTTCCTTATACTCTACTATATACAGAAAAATCAATTTTTAATAGTATTTTGGAAAAAAAGACATCTAAATGATCAGGGCTTCCACTTCCAAACAAGAGACCATATTTGACCTCCTGCCTAAAATAAGAAGAAAAAAAAGGTAGAATATATGAAATGATGGTTTTCAAGACAGTAAACATGAGGCATGAAGGGTAGAAATCTCTGAGAGACAGCAAACAAACAAGGTAAGTCCTATGATTGCTCAGTTTACTGCCTTGAGAGGATTTCCAGGCTGTGGTACAAGAAAAAGGAATCTAGGCAAAGTGGTAGATTCCAGGGTAGGAAGAGATGAAGCTGAGATTGTGGGAAGGCAATGGTGACTAGATTTGTCAGGGCAGAGTATGAAAAGAGGAGAGATGCACAGAGACAAAATGTCAAAGATCTCTAGAAGGACTGCACAGGCTTCTGTGGAAACAACTCAATGCTGGGGAAAGAACTACTTGAAAGAATTAGTGGTAAGAGTAATCAGTGCTCACAGGGAGCAAGAATAATGTCTGTTCCCATCAGTCAGATTAAAATGAGGTAAACAGAAGGATATTGCTTAGTAGTAGAGAATAATTAGACTTAAATGTAGTACTGCTATCTTCCGACTTAATATAATCAAAAAGTAATATCCAAAAGGATCAAACTGTTTCCAAGTAATTTGCCTGCACCCAGAAAAAGCTTAAGAATATTTTTGGAACAGAAAAACATCCAGCATCAAACAAGAAAAAATTCACAATGTCTGGCATCTGATAAAAAAAAATTACCAGGCATGAAAATGAGCAGGAAATATGACCTTACAAGAAGATAAATTAACCAATCAAAACTGACCCGGAACTGACAGATGTCAGAACTAGCACATGAGAATATTACAATATTAAAACATCCCATATGAACTCTATTTCATATTAGTTAAAAAGTAGAGACCTGAAAGATGTGTGTATACACACATGCACACGCGCGTGCGCACACACACACACACACACACCCCTTCAAACTTCTAGAGATAGAACACAAAGACTGAGATGAAAAATACATTAGATAGGGTATAGGGAAAATAGACATTGCAGAAGAAGACATTAGTAAACCTGAAGACATAGCAATCAAAACTACCCAAAATAAAACACAGAAAAGACAGAATAAATATTTGAAGAAATAATGGCTAAAATGTTTTCAAATTTGATAACTATTCTTATTTTTTATGTAACATTATGTTGCCAAAATTTTTCTTCGTCCCTACATATCATGTGAAAACATGGTTCTTAAAGATCATAAAATATTCCCTCCTATGGATATTATATGATTTATCTAGTCCTTTAATTATGTTTGCACATTTTTATTTATTGTAATTTTTCATTATTATAAATGATGCTATAATTAACCTTTTTCTCTACAAATATTGATTTGCATCTGATCCTTCATATACATTCTCTGAAGTGGATTTACTAAGTACAAGGATCTGCATACATTTTAGGTTCTTAATATATACTTTAAGCAGTTTTTCAGAAAGATTATATATATAGTATATATACTTTAAATTATAGTATATTTACCACATTATAGCCAAT